>NC_037689.1:66074185-66271814 GCF_003255815.1 Theropithecus gelada
GACCAGCACCGATCGTCCGGCACTCCCCAGTGAGATGAACCCAGTACCTCAGTTGAAAATGCAGAAATCACCGGTCTTCTGTGTCGCTCGCGCTGGGAGTTGGAGACTGGAGCTGTTCCTATTCGGCCATCTTGCTCCGCCCCCCTTTTGCTCATTCTTTAATTGGTTTGTTTTCGTATTGGCCAATTTTAAGAGTTTTAAAAATATGGTTTTGATACAAGTCCTTTATCAGATATGTGATTTGTAGATATTTTTCCTTGGCTTGTAGCTTATCTATTCATTCTCTTAAAATTGTATTTCACAGAGAAAACATTTTAATTTTAATACAATTCAATTTGCAATATTTTATATCATGAATTGTATTTTTGATGTGTCAAAATATATTGGTTACCAAACCCAAAGTAAGTTAGTTTTTTCTCCTATGTTTCCTTTTACAATTTCATAGTGTTTCCTCTTACAATAATCCATTTAAAGTTAATTCTTGGTTTAAAGCATAAGGTTTGTGTCTGTGTACTTTTTTGCATATGAACATCCAATTATTCCAGCACCATTTATTAAAAACGCTATCCTTTCTCCATTGAATTGTCTTACCTCTTTGACAAGATCAGTTGGCTGTATTTGTGTAGCTCTATTTCTTGGCTCCCTATTTTGTTCTGTTGATCTATTCATCTGTTCTTTTACTTATACCACACTGTCTTGATTATTGTGGTTTGATAGTAAGTCTTGAAGTTAGGTAGTATCCGCCTTCCAATTTTGTTCCTTTACATTATATTAATATTAAGTATTTTGGATCTTTTGCCTTTCTATATAAACTTTAGGATATGTTTATTGATATCTACAAAATCGCTTGCTAATATTTTGGTGGAAATTTCATTTAATCTAAATGTTATGTTTAAAAAAATACATCATAATATTGAGTCTTTCAATCCATGAACCAAGAATATTTCCCCATTTATTTAGACTTTTTATCAGAGTTTTGTAGTTTTCTACATATAGAGCCTATACATATTTTAATATATTTACATTTAAGTATTTCATTTTGGGGCAGAGTATTGTAAATGGTATTATGTTTTTAATTTCAAAATCAAACTGTTAATTGCTGGTATACAGAAAAGCATGCATACAACTTCAGTAAACACACTGTGTATACACCCCTCCCAACTGCTGGCAGGCCACTGTGCATGCAGACGGCCCACCCAAAGGGAAGAATCAAGGCAGAAAGGATACAAGATCCCAGAAGTATGCCAGCAAATAAACCCTACATCAAATGTCAAAATGCACACGTGTCTTTCAAGTTGCCTGCTTGGCCCTCTTGCAAGTGTACTTTCTTTCTTTCCTGATCTAAAGCTTTTTAATGAACTTTAACTCCTGCTGTAAAACCTATCTTGGTCTCTCCGTCTGCCTTAACGCCTCTCAATAGAATTCTTTCTTCCGAGGAGGCAAGAATTGAGGTTTTTGCAGACCCATAAAGATTTGCTGCCGGTAAAAATTTGAAGGAAACAAATCTGCTGCCAACAAAGTCCCACAATTTTGTCTGAGGTAATCTTTATTCCTGTTTTGAAGGATAATTTCATGGGCTGTAGCATTCTAGGTTGGTGGATTTTTTTTCTTTCAATATGTTACAAATTTTAATCCACTCTCTCTATGTTGTCTGGTTTCTGATGTGAAATCATTGCAATTCTTATACTTGTTCTTTTATAGATAAGAATTTTGTTTTGTTTTTGTTTTGTTTTAATCATGCTTCCTTTATAATTTTCTGTTTGTCTTTGATTTTTTTCCGTTTTAACATGTTATGCCAACAACATTTCCATATGTTTGTTTTTACAATTTATTCTGCTTAGCACTTTCTGAGTTTCATGAATCTGTGATTTAGTGATTATCACGGATTTTGGAAAGTTATCAGCCGTTAATTTTTCAAATAACTCTTCTGCTAAGTTCTCTCTTTTCCTTCTATTATTCCAGTTACATATTTTGATATTGTCTTACAGTCCTTAGTTGTTCCACTTTATTTCTTTTGTACTTAATTTGATAGCATTCTATTTGCCTATATTCAAGCTCACTAATTCTTTTCTCAGCCATGTTCAGTGTACAGATGAAGCTATCAAATGTATTTTTATTTTTGCTACCATGATTCTAATTTTAAAAAGATCTTTGCAAAAATCATAACAGTAAGAAAATTACAACAGTGAAATAGATCTGATCTAATCAACTTCATCTTGCCTTTAATGTCCAAACCACCCTTGGTCATTCCTGGGCATGGGCCAAGCTAACTTTGGGAGAAATTTAATTTATATTTTAAATGACAATAGCCCTTCTCTAAAACTAAACTGCTTCTGTAAAACCTGGTTAGGAAGAACAGGGGCCTGAGTTAGTAGTTAAACGATTCCTAGCCATTATTCAGGAGGTCACAAAATTTGAAACTTCCCCAATTACTCCTGTAAATAACAACATCATTGTGAAACATAAGATAGGCTTTTTAAGATGTGTTTTCAGGTCTTGCATTTCTGATGATTAGACGGCCCCACCCAGACCAGCAGCTCCTCTGTGGACCTCACCCTGAAGCCCATTCAGTGCACAAGAACTGTTTTCCACAACCCTATGATTGAATTACCAACCAAACAGCAGCACATACACCCTAGCTCCCGGTCTGCCAAATTATCTTTTAAAACCCTAGCCTCCAAGTTTTGAGGGAGGATTATTTGAGTAATAATAAAAGTCTAACCTCTCAGTCAGATCTACATGTGCTAAACTCTTTCTCTATTGCAATTCCTTTGTCTTAATAAATCGGCTCTATCTGGGCAGTGCAAAAGAAGAACCAATTAGGTGTTTACAGTTTCTATGCTTTTGACATGCATCTTAATTTCTTATTGCAATCTGGACACGTATTGAGTAATAATGTCAGAGGCATCCTAACTAGAGTGACTCCATCTTGAATAAAGGCTGGATAAAGCCCAACCTGTTGGGTTACATTCCTAGGATGTTAGAAATAAGATGATTATGGTTGAGGGAACAAGTAAATAATGCTAACTAACTAAGGACCCAAAACTTATGAAAATGTCTCAATATTTTAAGAACAAAGGCATTCTTAGTTTAAGAATACATTTTTCTTTAAAGACAATAGTATACTCATAAATTCTTGCTGAAATTGATACTACTCAGGAAAACAACAATACTAGTAGTCTGTCACAAGCTGATGACAAGATTTTATAATACAGTACACCATTCTCAGCCTTAATATCCTACATAACGAGGCATTATGTTTAAGATAGGTGAGTTCCTCCTCTTGCTTTCTGAGGACATTCTACTCTGTAATAGCGTAGTTTCTAATAAATGTTTTAACGTTACTATACTCAGTGATTTGTCCTGAATTCTTTCCCATGTGAGATCCAAGAACCCACTCTTGAGATCTGAGAGTAGATCCCTTTTCTGGCAACAATACAAACTGAGGTAAATATACCTTTAGTGTAAAGATGTATTTTAATCTGGTTAGGATTTTGACTGTGTTTACCATTTGTTGTTGCCATGTGTAACAGAGGCTTCAAAGACCTTGTCTTTTTCTCTCGTTTTTTGTGTGTTTGTTGTTGTTGTTGTTGTTTGTTTGTTTTAGGGAGGGTCCGCTAATAATGCCTTTTAAAATGCTGTCTTTGTCTTGCAGTTGTTTTTAGCTGTAATGAAGTTATTATTATTGGAGGTTTGTTAGTATGGTTGTATGGTGTGGGAGAGCAGAACATTCTGTAGTATTTTGATTAAGTACCGTCTTTTCTGAGTCTGTATCCCAAAATTGTGACTTTTACGTGTCTCTGTTTCTCTTTCAGTGGTAGCACTTTTTTTCCCCAATCTATTTCCTTAAAGACTGTCCTCTGTTAGGTACTGTTTTGGTTTGTTTGTTTGTTTGTTTCTCCCTCAGGTGAGCCAGGAAAAATGGAGGTGGCTGGAATGAGGAGAATTCCCTTCCCCAACTGAGGTACGGTTTCTGAACTGTGTTCTGGCAAAGTCTTTCCCCTTGAGAGTTGGCTTTTTTTATGAAGAGTGCTCTGGGTGTGTTTCACAATGGTTATTTTCCCCTTCCCCGTACCAGGATGTTCAGAATGTCTCAGCTCCTGAGACAAATTTGTGAGATTCCTGGTGGGAATATTCAAGAAAGCATAGAATTTTCCCACTCTCCCATCCTCACCACTTGGACTGCAGCCCCCAGGATTTTCTCACTTACACTCAGCCTTCATCCATTCATCAACATTGCTCTTCAAGTATTCCTACCCATTTATGGCTTCAGTGGCTTCAGTTATAGGCAAACATCTCATACTTGTCTTCCTGGATTCACTTGTCTCTCCATATTTCAGAGTTGTAGTGTGTCCTGTGATTTCAGGTATCTGATAAGTCCAATAAAAGTAGACGCTTTTCAGTTGGCCCAGCTCTTTTATGTTGAAAGAATATGAATTACAGTTTTCAAGCTCTTTACACATTGGATCCAAATTCTTAGGGTTTTTGTGTATACACACACACACACATGCACACACAGAGTTGGTAAAGGACACAAACACTTGTAAAGTTCATTTAACAAGAAATGATGTAAAATAGTATTCCTAGGCAGAAGTAGGAGTTTTCTTGTAATTCAGAAGTTCCAAAAGAGTTTGTATTTACTTTAAAGAGTTAAAATTCCACCAGTCTTAATATGGTTGCAATATCAAATTTCCTGGAGATGTTTATTTATGTATTATTTCCTTCTCATTTCCCAGTTCTTTCGGGGCCTCTGGTAACACAGATGTAGCCCTTGAAGCTCTAAATACAAGTCACTAGCTCTTTGCTTTTACTAATAACATAGGGCAATAATGCAGCTTTCCTCATGATAATTACATTATTTGGCCTAATCAGTCCAGAAAATGGTATTATCTCCAACATACTTTTCAACATTTACCATGAGACTGGTTGAACAGAAGGGCAGTATTCAAATGTCCCATAATTTATAAGAGTAGGTGTTCAAGGTGTACAGTAGGCCTATTTATACAATACATAATTAATATTTTTATACTGGGTCCCAACCTTTAATGATTCAAGCTAGCATATATTCATATCTATACATAGGTAGTAGTATATATCTAGAGAGTATGTTAATGTATGATTAAACTAAATTTGAACAATAAAATTATTCTAGTTTTAGAAGTTTCAGTAGCAGTTTGGACTTAATAATCGTGTGTGTGTGTGTGTGTGTGTATTACCTTGGAATTTCTGACTTGGGAAGTGTGGTTTCAGGAATTTGTATTTTTAATAAGGATCCCCTAGGTAATTCCTATAGTTGAAAAACTTTGGGAAATCTTGAGCTAAGCAATTGCCACAAATGAATCCAAGTAGCCTCAGCAGTACATCAGCTAAAATAATTCAAAGGGAAAAAGAGAAAAAAAACCTATTTAGATCTTGCTCATCAGTTAGGTCTCTATCACTATATTGCATCCTTAAGAGTCTGATTTTAATGCATAAAGCATTGAGATCTGTACAGAAAAATAAAACTTTGCCTTAGGCAACCTTCTATCTTTTTGCAATATCAGCTTCTGAAGTCTACATTGATCCTAGGTGGGAGAATTTCACATGTGGTCCCAACCTGTGTAGGAGGAACAACATAAATGTAAGAACACAGGGATAAATAAAAACATTTGGAGAGATTATTTAAAATATAGCTCTCTGATCTTTATCCCCAGAAATTTGGATGAATTAGGTACTAGTTGGGGTAAAAACCTCTGCATTAATCTATTACAAAGCAGAACCCAAGCTGATACATTGTGGTTTATCTTGGTGTCACTTGCATTCATCTGGGGCTGACTTTTCTTCCAGCTGCATCAACTTAGATCAACTCCCTTGCCTTGAAGTCTTCTTAAGACTTGTGGGTAGGAGATGGCAGTGATAATTAAAAGAGAAGTTTAAACTTATGGGACACAAACTGCTTTCTTCAGTCTATTAAATAATGAGAGGTGAAGAAATTATGACAAAGAAGACACGAAGACAGCCATATTCCAGACCTTTCTGAAGCAAGATAAAATCTTTATCTACTAGAGGAAGCAAGCTTAAAGTGCTCTTAATCAGTTTGCAATTCTGGTGTTTGATGATCTCTATGTGAACTCATTCAGAGGAAAATAATTTGTAGATGCTGCACAAGATTTAAAAATGATGACTTCCTGTTGAATTAACAGTTTAGAAAAAGGCTTTATGATTATTTTCGTAGTTAGCACAGCACACTGGAATAAAGCTAACATAGAAAACAGGGGTAATCACCTTCAAATGCAAAAGATAGAGTTATGAGAGGTAGAAGGAAGAGCAAATTAAATAACAGCTAATGAAACCTTAAGTCTTCCAAATATGCTTAAAATCCTAAGTTACAATATGGAAATAGATAATACTAATTGTATATTTGAAACCACACAGATTTAAGTAGTTTTAGGAAAAAATACTCATCTCTGCTTGTTTTTCAAACCATTAATATTTTATATCTTTCTGATTTACCAAAGACAAGTAATTTACATGGTTAAACCCCTTCTTGTTCCCTTCTTCTTTCCTTCTATCTTATCTTCCTTCTTTATTTCTTTTTTTCTTTCCTTTGCCTTTTCATATAAATATTGACAAGGCATTTAATGTGTAACGAGCACTGAGAGGGCAAGCAAAAATATTTCTTGAATAAATAAATTAACTTACTGTGAAAGAGAATTAGGTCCTGTCCAAGGGAGAAAGATGAGTCAAATCATCTGACAGTATTACAAGATTATTACATAAGATATGCACATATAATACTGATATAAAGTCAATTAAGAGATATCTTTAAATAACATAGATAAAGTTTTATACAATTATATAGATAGGAGTGATTACTTGCAGCTCCCAAGCCTGGAAAGTCTTCAAGAATGAGGTACTATTTGGAGTGAGTCTTAGAGAAAAATAAAAGATATTAATAGGTGGGAAATGTGTAGTATGGACTGCTTAGATTCCTTTCTTGTTCCTAAATTGCATGTGCTCTGAGAAGTATAAGAACTTGAAGAAGGGGTTCAATATCTGAGACTAGCTTCCACTCTCACTTAGTTGCATCCTAGACAAGTGACAGAGTCAGGTGCACCACAGCACCTTCTCAGACAGACCCAGCCAGTTACATCAGAAGAAACTTTCTATAAAAGCCTGCAACTCAGGATAGGCCTCTAACAACTGCAGAAGGTTTGCATCCTCCAAATTTATTTCCCCTACCTCCTAAGTATTTCACCTACTGTCAGTGCCAAAACTGTGCTCTTCCTCTACTCTTCACGCCCTCAAGTGCACATACTCATGTATGAATTTTCAAAGTCTGAACATAATATGAAAATCAAACTTGGCTTTAAAAACTTACTCATCCATTATAGTACATTTGTAAGTGACCAGTCAGCAGGCCACTATCCCACAAAAATTTACACAAGCTGATACTGAGGAAGCAAACTCTGGGCCTACTACATTGCAATCTAATAAGCAACTTCTCTTTTCCTAAATTCTTCCACCCTGTGATGGGGAATCATGCATTAAATTTGAGGAGCTAAATGGATCTCACATTTGCATAGGCTAAATTAGGATTTTGCCAAGTCCTTTGTCTTAAGAATATAAGTATCTTCCTTAATGGGTATAGGTGTCTTCCTCCATGTCATTAATGTAGATATGCACATATGACTTCTAACATTTTCCCATTTTGTCACCTTTGCACACGTTCCTGTCTCTAAAATTGTTTTGGCTCCCAATTGTCCTCCTCAAACTTGTTGCTGTGTACTTGGCATTAACTGCACTAAATCGGTCACAAACTGCTTTCAGCTACTTTGTTGTGTGTTTATCTAGATATAGTCTTTATAGACACCTCAATTTAAGGACTAGCATAGGTGCAAAATCTCGGAAAACTTCTACAACACCTCAGTTCTTTCATCCCACTTCACCAAATACCACCTAGTAACCCACTGGAGCTAGCAAGATCATTAAATCCTCTATCTTGATGTTAATTTTTATCCCTCCCTTTTGTCTAGACCTTCTCTTCTCATGATTTTGTTTGACAGAAAAACCTAGATTATTTTGAGCTAAAGAAATAGATTTCAAAATAATACATGTTTTATAAGATGTTTGCCAATTCCTATGACCAAAAGTGTTAAATGTCCCCGTTACTGTCAATATCCTCCTCCTACCTATTACTTACTACACATGTTACTTTTTCTCCAGTCTTCTGTCTCTGTCCTAACTTCGGCTATAAAATCAACATCTTCTAACATGGCAAATGTTTAGAATTTGCTGCTATAAACCACTCAGAGACCAAATGTCACTTACTTCCTTCTCCAAAGGAATCAGTTGAAAGTCACATTCAACTACTGCATCCACCTCAAATCCATGTGGGAAATACCCAGTACTTTCCATTGGATCAAGATTATGTTTCTCATGTTTTATTGGCTTATGAATTAAACAGCCAGACTATCTGACCCAATGTCCACCTAATATACAATGATGGAGCAGAGGTAGAATAATGACAATAAAAATACCTAAAGGAGAATATGAACTTTGGTGAACAGCTAGTAGTCTCTAACAAATATTTTTTTCTAAGCTGTTAGATACTTTAACACCTCTATTAACTATAATAGTTAGTTAAATAATAAGATATGCTGTTTTATCATTACAATGTTTCTGAAATTGAAATACATTTTTAATGTAATGTATCACTATGTCTCTGCCCTTTCTCTGTCTACTAGAAGAGTAAATGTTAAATTGTTGATATAAAGAAATATGATAATAAATTTTAAAACCTAGCCTCCTTTGAACCGAGAGTCTCTTCAAAAGTATTAAGATTTTCTTGTTGAATTAACATTGAAATGTGTATAGATATGGAAAAATCAACAATGTCAACATCTCATGAGAGTCTATGCAGTTTGATTAATATTTCCCTAGTGTATCAGTCGGAATATGTTAGATTTTTCTGCAATTTCAAACAATCTTTCAAATTTTAGTACTTTATAGAAAGCAAATATTTATTTCCAAATGTTTTCTGAATATTCTGCTCCAAAATCTCTAACTCTGGGACTCAGGCTGACAAAGATACCGCTTTCTTGACTTCTTGAACACTAATGGTTTCCATACCATAGAGAAAGAGGTTTTCACCCTTCTAGAAAATGTTCTGGTCTGGAAGTGATAAATATTTTAGAATTCAAATGATTTTTTTCATGTCACGGGAGAAAAGAAAACTTGTCTGATAAATTGCTTAACAAAATTTTCAATAGAATAGTATATATTGTTATGGGCTCACTTCTAACTTTTCCATCCAGGAATAACCTCTCTCTCTGTTCTCCTTATATTTAGCCTTCCAAGCTAAATGAATGACTTCCTATGACTATCTCCTATAGAAGTACTCCCATTTACTGTAGGACAATTTCTTCTTACTTCCATGACTCAAGAAAATGCACATCTTTAATTTGGTAAGAACTTGAAAAGGAGCCCTCCAGAGTGTTTCATTATCACTGGTCAATACAAATAATTATAAAGGTTTCCACACAAAGGATCTCTGCCTTTGTAGCTTGGCAGGGTCTTCTACAAACACGGGAAGCTTGGAAATTGAACCAGGTCTCTCTATTGCTTGTAGTTTCGGCTCTCAGGTCAGTTTTGAATTAAACTGAATGTCTAGTATCCATATTCTTATCAAATTTGAGGAGCCAAAGTCATTATAGTTTAACGATTATTCTTGATTTATCATGGAATCTGCCTACCATTAACAGGGATATTGTAATTATAGGATCACATACTTAAGCTGAAAGTCTCTTTAACCCAATCATTTTATTTATTTATTTATTTATTTATTTTACTTTTTTGAGACAGAATCTCGATATGTATCCCAGGCTGGAGTGCAGTGGCGCAATCTCAGCTCACTGCAACCTCCGCCTCCTGGGTTCAAGCGATTCTCTTGCCTCAGCCTCCCAAGTAGTTGGAATTTACAAGTGCCTGCCACCATGCCCAGTTAATTTATGTATTTTCAGTAGAGACAGGATTTCACCATGTTGGCCAGGCTAGTCTTGAACTCCTGACCTTAAGCGATCCACCCGCTTCAGGCTTCCAAAGTGCTGGGATTACAAGTGTGAGCCACCGCCCCCAGGTATTCCTTTCAGTTTATAAGTAAGAATACTGAGATGCAATTGTGGAATGTTAGCAAAAGTACTGACTTTGGAATGTCAAACATCTCCATATTTTATTTGTTGACTGCTTGGAGAGACTTTAACTTGATGAGAACTTTCATATTTGAAAACATTAAATATTTCTCTAAAATATGTTACGTAGGCAGGAACACCAGATGCTAATACTCATTTGTGTGGGTCTTTTGAATTCTAATAGTTGTAAACTGCATTGATTTAGAATGGTGTTAGCCCAGAATAGTTTGAAATCAGTGAAACACTGCAAGGTTTCATTGTAATCATCTCTATATCATTTTAATTGTAGAGAATATGCTGTAACAGAGGGCTATTTACTGGTTTGTAAGATTCCACAACACAATTTGGGGCTAACTTAGAATTTGGATCAGTACTAACTTGTAATATTATTTTTTGTGCCATGGTCTCCTTTTGCAGGCTAGTGAAGGCTATGAAACTCGTTTCAAAATAATAGTTTTAAAGGAATATAATAATTATGGGGAAATTTAAATATAATATGAAGACAAAATGAAGCATTATATTGATATAGTTATTAAAACATTTCAAAACACACAATGAAGTAATGTATTACTTGCATAGTAATATTTATCAACATATTACAACTGTCAAATGCTCATCATCACTGGCCATAAGATAAATGCAAATCAAAACCACAATGAGATACCATCTCACACCAGTTACAATGGCAATCATTAAAAAGTCAGGAAACAACAGGTGCTGGAGAGGATGTGGAGAAATAGGAACACTTTTACACTGTTGGTGGGACTGTAAACTAGTTCAACCATTGTGTAAGACAGCGTGGCGATTCCTCAAGGATCTAGAACTAGAAATAACATTCGACCCAGCCATCCCATTACTGGGTATATACCCAAAGGATTATAAATCATGCTGCTATAAAGACACATGCACATGTATGTCTATCGTGGCACTATTCACAATAGTAAAGACTTGGAACCAACCCAAAAGTCCATCAATGATAGACTAGATTAAGAAAATGTGGTACATATACACCATGGAATACTATGCAGTCATAAAAAGGATGAGTTCATGTCCTTTGTAGGGACATGGATGAAGCTGGAAATAATCATTCTCAGCCAACTATTCCAAGGACAGAAAACCAAACACTGCATGTTCTCACTCATAGGTGGGAATTGAACAATGAGATCACTTGGACACAGGGTGGGGAACACCATACAGCAGGGCCTGTCGTGGGGTAGGGGGAGGGGGGAGGGATAGCAACAGGAGAAATACCTAATGCAAATGACGAGTTGATGGGTGTGGCAAACGAACATGACACATGTATACCTATGTAACAAACCTGCATGTTATGTACATGTACTCTAGAACTTAAAGTATAATAAAAAATAAAATAAAATAAAATAAATGTAATAGAAAGAAAGAAAAAAAACAACCATCATTTTAAAATATAAATTAATATAATTGATATTTTGATATAGCTGCAACAACTAGACTACAATTTATGAATACATGCCATTTCTGTTGATTACACAGATGATAATACTACTGTGTCTTGTTGCTTACATTTATAATTGAAGGAAACACTGTACTAAGTTTCAGTTAGAGGCTAGTGAATATAAAGATGTAAACATTTCCCAATCCAAGTACATGAACAGACTGAATTATATCCATAGACCTGTGGACCTCAAGATAAAAGCATTATTTAAACTAATGTAATAGGAGATATAGAGTTCAAAGAATCTATATTTAAAAAGTAATTTAGTATAAAATGTTTAGATTTTATATCCCATTTGATTTGAATAAGGTAAGTGCATTCTACTTGCTATTATTAATATTAATATAGTTTCAAATTGTATAGATATATTTACTCAATCCTACCATAAAACCTTCTATTGAAATCTGTATTATTCCTCCAATGGCCTCTGAACCCAATTATAACTAGAGAAGTATCTCTAATGTTTTAAATAAATCATACAGAGAAAAATTCATTTATTTTAGAGAATAAAATACATTGCATTTAATAAAACATTAAGGTTTATTTCTTCAAGCAGAGTTATTTATCAGTGTCATGAAATATACTGATTTATGACAAACTAATAGTAAAACAACAGCAAAAAAAAAAAAAAGAAATTACATGTCCTGTTAACTTGTTTAGCATATTAAGGTATGCTAACCTGTGCTATATACATGCTTTAATAAATTTGTTTCTATAATTTTTACATGTACAATAATTACTATTGTGTTCTAAATAATTCATTTTCCCTTCATATAATACTTAGTAAAAGCATTCTCCCAATTTTTGAAATTTAAATAATGAGTCATTATATGCTCAGTGTAAAGCCTTCACTGAAATGTATTTGAATAACTTTCTTCCTAGATATAAAAATATTCTTAATCTCAGATGATAGAGATCAGTTCTGAAAACTATCAAGGTATCAAGTGCTTTCCTTCCTTCATTTATTCCCAGAAACAGCAAGTAAAGTCATCTCTAGAAAATATAAAGAAAAAGAGCATTTTAAAAGAGAAAACTAAGTCATAGGGATGGACAAAAGCACAATGATCATGAATGTTAAGTTTTACATTTTCATGTATAAACTATTGTGTAGCTTTCTGATAGTGTCAACTATAGCCTATATCAGGAATCAGCAAAATATGGCCCTCAGGGCAAATCCAGACTCATTTTGGTAGCCCATGAGCTAAGAATGATAGTCACCTTTTTAAATGGTTGAAAAAAATAAAAATAATGTTTCATGGCATATGAAAATCATACAAAATTCTACTTTCAGATCGTATACATGAAATTTTATTTATTCGCGCTCATTTGTTTTTGTATTGTCTACAGCTGCTTTTATGTTACAGAGGCAGAGTTATGTAGATTTAACAGACACTCAATAGCTGTTAAAGCTGAAAATATTTGCTATATTTACTATTTTTATAATAAAAAAGCCAAACTGTTCTATATGAGGAAAAGTTTACTGCTTAATAATGACATTTTCTGTTAAATATTTCTTATTTAAATATCACAGCTGATGTTTCACAGGCCATCTTTCTTTGTCACTCCCAATGTTGACCATGGAGGTCTCAGGGCATTCATTTCACAAATACTTATTGAGTGGTACCTCCCAAGTGTGAGGCATTGCATCAGGTGAGAGAATACAGAGGGTAGCAAAAATAACCTGTGTATGAATTGACTTTATTGTAGTCCTAGAATTCTCCTTAGTGGTTTTACTCTTGCTTGGGTTTCCTTCTAAAATGTTACCTTAGACATTTAAAATACATCTCTCCATGCATCCTTTTCTTCCTATGGCTCTTTCACATTGCCTATGTAAGAATAGAAATGAAAGCAAATGACACATTGAGAAGCACATTTCTTATGTTCTGACAAAACTATATTTTTTGGATCAAGTTTATCTACCCATATTCTCTATAACCTTTGAGTGAGTGTTTAAACAAGGTACCAGTCTTTCATGCAAATAGACCTATACTGCTTCCACCCTTTAAACATGTCTATGAATTTCTAAATTCAGGAAGTACTCATCTGAAGCCATGCAGCACTGTTACATTAAAAACATTACGTCTCTTGAAAATTTCAGAATGTTACTTACACTAAGGAGGTTTGTTTGTGAATAAATAACTTACTACTATATAATACTTTCTTGCTACAATGGTATGAAAATTGTGTCTAACAGGATATTACAGTGGTTTGAGTGCCCCTTCCAGGACTCATGTTGAAATTTAATTGCCATCATGATGATAATAAGAGATTGGACCCTCAATAGGTGATTAGGTAATAAAGGTGCTCCCCTCATTAGTGGATTAATGCTCTTATTACAGCAGTGAGCTCTTAATGAAAGGATGAAGTTTGGCCCTGATTTTCTCTCAGTCTCATGAGTTTGCTTACACTTCTGCCACCCACCATGGGATAACACAGCATGAGGGCCCTCATTGATGCTGGTGCCGTGCCTTTGACCTCCCGGCCTCAAGAACCATAAGTCAAATAATCTTCTGTTTTTTATAAATTACCTATTCTGAGTTTTTAGCATGAAGGGGCGTTGAATTTTATCGAAGGTCTTTTCTGCATCTATTGAGATATTCACGTGGTTTTTGTCATTGTTTCTGTTTATGTGATGGATTACATTTATCGATTTGCATAATCAAACGTTGAACCAGCCTTGCATCCCATGGATGAAGCCGACTTGATCGTGGTGGATAAGGCTTTTGATGTGCTGCCAGATTCGTTTTCCCAGTATTTTATTGAGGATTTTCGCATCGATATTCATCAGGGATATTGACCTGAAATTTTCTTTTTTTGTTGTGTCTCTGCCAGGTTTTGGTATCAGGATGATGCTGGCCTCATAAAATGAGTTAGGGAGGAGTCCCTCTTTTTCTATTGAATGGAATAGTTTCAGAAGGAATGGTACTAGCTCCTATTTGTACTTCTGGTAGAATTCGAGTGTGAATCCATCTGGTTCTGGGCTTTTTTTGGTGGGTAGGCTATTAATTACTGTCTTAATTTCAGAACTTGTTATTGGTCCATTCAGAGATTCAATTTCTTCCTGGTTTAAGCTTGGGAGGGTGTATGTGTCCACGAATTTATCCATTTCTTCTAGAGTTTCTAGTTTATTTGCGTAGAGATGTTTATAGTAGTCTCTGATGATAGTTTGTATTTCTGTGGGATCAGTGGTGATATCCCCTTTATCATTTTTTATTGTGTCTATTTGATTCTTCTCTCTTTGCTTCTTTATTAGTCCTGCTAGTGGACTATTTATTTTGTTGATCTTTTCAAAAAACCAGCTCCTGGATTCACTGATTTTTTGAAGGATTTGTGTGTGTGTGTGTGTGTGTGTGTGTGTGTGTGTGTGTCTGTCTCCTTTAGTTCTGCTCTGATCTTAGTTATTTCTTGTCTTCTGCTAGATTTTGAATTTGTTTGTTCTTCCTTCTCTAGTTCTTTTCTTTGTGATGTTAGAGTGTTGATTTTAAATATTTCCTGCTTTCTCCTGTTGGCATTTAGTGCTATACATTTTCCTCTACACACTGCTTTAGCTGTGTCCCAGAGATTCTGCTGTCTTGTGTCTTTGTTCTCATTGGTTTCAAAGAACTTATTTATTTCTGCCTTAATTTTGTTATTTACCCAGTAGTCATTCAGGAGCACGTTGTTCAGTTTCCATGTAATTGTGCGGTTTTGAGTGAATTTCTTAATCTTGAGTTCTACTTTGATCGCACTGTGGTCTGAGAGACTGTTTGTTATGATTTCCATTTTTTCGCATTTGCTGAGGAGTGTTTTACTTCCAATTATGTGGTCAATTTTAGAATAAGTGCAATGAGGTGCCAAGAACGATGTATATTCTGTTGATTTGGGGTGCAGAGTTCTGTAGATGTCTATTAGGTCCACTTGGTTCAGAGCTGAGTTCAAGTCTTGAATATCCTTGCTAATTTTCTGTTTCATTGATCTGTCTAATACTTACAGTGGGGTGTTAAAGTCTCTGACTATTATTGTGTGGGAGTCTAAGTCTCTTTGTAGCTCTCTAAGAACTTGCTTTATGAATCTGGGTGCTCCTGTATTGGTTGCATACATGTTTAGAATGGTTAGCTCTTCTAGTTGCATTGATCCCTTTACCATTATGTAATGCCCTTCTTTGTCTTTTTTTAATCTTTGTTGGTTTAAAGTCTGTTTTATCAGAGACTAGGACTGCAACCCCTGCTTTTTTATTTTTTATTTTTTTTGCTTTCCATTTGCTTGGTAAATATTCCTCTATCCCTTAGCAAAAAGAACAAAGCTGGAGGAATCATGCCAGCTGACTTCAAACTATGTTACATGGCTATGAGAACCAAAACAGCATGGTACTGGTACCAAACTAGATATATAGACCAAGGGAACAGAACAGAGGCCTCAGAAATAACAACACACATCTACAACCATCTGTTCTTTGACCAACCTGACACACACAAGCAATGGGGAAAGGATTCCCTACTTAATAAATGGTGTTGGGAAAACTGGCTAGCCATATGCAGAAAACAAAAACAGAACCCCTTCCTTGCACCTTATACAAAAATTCAAGATAGCTGAAAGACTTAAATATAAGACCTAAAGCAATAAAAATCCTAGAAGAAAACCTATGCAAAACCATTCAGGACATAGGCATGGGCAAAGACTTCATGACTACACCAAAAGCAATGGTAACAAAAGTCAAAATTGACAAATGGGATCAAATTAAACTAAAGAGCTTCTGCACAGCAAAAGAAACTCTCATCAGAATGAAAAGGTAACCTACAGAATGGGAGAAAAATTTTTGCAATCTCTCCATTTGACAAAGGGCTAATATCCAGAATCTACAAAGAACAACAGATACTGGAGAAGATAGGGAGAAATAGGAACGTTTTTTTTTTTTTTTTTTTTTTTTTTTTTTTGAGACGGAGTCTCACTCTGTCGCCCAGGCTAGAGTACAGTGGCCGGATCTCAGCTCACTGCAAGCTCCGCCTCCCGGGTTTATGCCATTCTCCTGCCTCAGCCTCCCGAGTAGCTGGGACTACAGGCGCCTGCCACCTCGCCCGGCTAGTTTTTTTTTGTATTTTTTAGTAGAGACGGGGTTTCACCGTGTTAGCCAGGATGGTCTCGATCTCCTGACCTCGTGATCCGCCCGTCTCGGCCTCCCAAAGTGCTGGGATTACAGGCTTGAGCCACCGCGCCCGGCCAGGAACGTTTTTACACTGTTGGTGGGAGTGCAAATTAGTTCAACCATTGTGGAAGACAGTGTGGAAATTCCTCAAGGATCTAGAACCAGAAATGCCATTTGATCCAGCAATCCCATTACTGGATATATACCCAAAGGATTATAAATCATTCTACTATAAAGACACATGCACACACATGTTTATTGCAGCACTGTTCACAACAGCAAAGACTTGGAACCAACCCAAATGCCCATCAATGATAGACTGAATAAAGAAAATGTGGCACATATACACCATGGAATACTATGCAGCCATAAAAAAAGAATGAGTTCATGTCCTTTGCAGGGACATAGATGAACCCGGAAACCATCATTCTCAGCAAACTAACACAAGAACAGTAAAACAAACACCACATGTTCTCACTCATAAGTGGGAGTTGAACAATGAGACACATGGACATAGGGAGGGAAACATCATACACTGGGGCCTGTCATGGGTTGCTGGGCTAGGGAAGGGATAGCATTAGGAGAAATACCTAATGTACATGATGGGTTGATGGGTGCAGCAAATCACCATGGCACATGAATACCTATGTAACAAACCTGCACATTCTGCACATGTATCCCAGAACTTAAAGTATATTTAAAAAAATAAGTAAATTACCTATTCTGTAGTATTCAGTTATAGCATTAGAAAATGGAAGAAGGAAGAAAATTGGTATCAAAGAGTGGAGCTGTTGCTATAAGAAATACCTGCAAACATGGAAGCAGTTTTGGAACCAGGTGATGGGCAGAAGCTGGAAAAATTTGGAAGTACAGGCTAGTAAAACCCTGTATTGCAGTGAATGGGGCAAAAGGGACAATTTTGGTGAGGACTCAGAAGAGGAGAGCTGTAGGGAAAGTCTGAATCTTCTCAGTGATTATTTATGCAGTTATAACCAGAATATTAGTAGAAATATGGACAGTAAAGGCCTTTCTGATGAGGTTTCAGATGAAAATAAAGAACATCATATTGGAGCTGGAGTAAAGTCTGTATTTGTTATACATTTGCAAAGAACTTGGAAGAATTGTGTAAACGTCTCAAGAGTTTATGGAATGCAAAACTTAAGAGTGATAAAATAGGATATCTGGTGGAAAAAAAAATCTAAGGAACAAAACATTCAGGCTGCTCCGTGACTAATTTTAACTACATAGAGTGGGATGCAAGAGAAAAAAAATGACTAAAATATTAAATTTATAATTAAAAGAAAAGCAAAATGAAAAGATTTTGAAAATTTTCTGACTGGCCATGTGAAACGTCAAAAGGCCTGTTTAGGAGCGCAAACTAAATATCTGGCTAATTAACCATTTGATAATGAGATTACTTTGAATAGTACAAAACCAAAGTCTCTTTATTAGAACAATAGAGAAAGAATCCAAAGGAATTTCAGAGATCTGCCAGACTGCCCCTCTCATCACACGCTCAGAGCTCTAAGAGGGCAGGTTGGATTCCAAGGACAGGTCTTCCATGGTCTCACTGCCCAGAGCTAACTTGGGTCTCCAGTCCTTGCATTCCAGCAAATAACTCCTTGGCTGCTTCAGTGATTATTCCAGTCGGCTCAGGTTCAGCTCAATCCTCTGCTTCAGAATGTACAAGCAGTAAGCTTTGGCAGTGCCCATATGAAGCTAATTTTGCAGGCATGGAGAATGCAAGAGTTAAGGGGGCTTCTTCCACCTAGATTTGAAGGCCCACGGATGGCCTGAGGACCCAGGAAGAAAATGACCATAGAGTGGAGCCACCACATAGAGGCCCTACTGGGGAAATGCTAAGCAAAAAAGCGAGGTTGGAGCTGCCCAGAGAATCCACACTAGGGCAATACCTAGTGGAATGATGGGTGTGAGACCACCTCAGAGACCTAAGAACTGCACGACCACCAGATTGCAACTCCAACCTGTGAGAACTGCTGCACAGGCTGAGCCCAGTTTCATCATAGGGGAGGGATTTCCTGAAGCCTTGGAGGTCAACCACTACAACAGTGTTTCCAGGATGTAAGATGTGAATTCAAATGGGTTTTTCCTCTAACTTTAAAACTTAATGTTGTTTGTCCTTTTGGGTTTGGGACTTATTTGGGACAAGTTATCTGTCTTTTCTTGCCTATTTCTCTGTTTTGGAATATAAATGTCTACTCTATGCATGCCCCACCGTTATATTTTGAAAGTAGATAACTTAGTTTGATTTCACAGGCTTACAGCTGGAGGGAATTTTTCTCAGAATAAATCATGACTTAGTCTCACTCATTCTGGTTTATTTATTTAATTTTTTGAGACCAGATTTTACTCTATGGCCCAGGCTGGAGTGAAGTGGTGCTATCACAGCTCCCTGAAGTCTTGAACTCCTGGGCTCAAGTGATTCTCCTACCTCAGCCTCCCAAGTAGCTGGGACCACAGATGTGTACCATGTCTGGCTATTTTTTTAAAAAAATATTTTTGTACAAATGAGGTCTCCCTGCGTTGCTAGACTGGTCTCAAACTTCTGAGATTAAGTAATCCTTCCACCATGGCCTCCAAAACTGCTGAAACTGCAGGCATGAGCCACCATGCCTGGCCCAATAACTGATTTAAATGAGACTTTATATACTTTGGACCTTTGAGTTCATAATGGACTGAATTAAGATTTGGGAGCTATTGGGATGAAATGAATGTATTTTGTGTATGAGTTTTGAGTAGCTAGGATCAGAATGACATCATTTGAACAGTGACTCTCAAACTTGTGTTGAAATTTACTTGGCATTGTGTTGCTTTTAAGAGGTGGGATTTTTAAGGGGTGATTAAGTCATAGGGGGTCTGCCCTCATGAATGGTTTAATGCAGTTATCAGTGTAATGGTCTCTTGATGTAAGGATAAAGTTAATCATTCTTTCTGTCTTATTCAGTTGCTTGCCTTTCCACCTTTGCCATGGGATAATGCAACATGAAGTCCCTCGCCAATGTTAGTGCCGTGCTCTTGGACTTCCAGGTCTCCAGAACTACTAGCCAAGTAAGTTTCTGATTATTATTAATTACCCAGCCTGGTATTCTGTTATGGCAGCAGAAAACTGATGAAGAAAGGTATATTAAAGTCATATACAAATGTAAATATTAATAATCTAAGTACTCTCACATTTATTTACTCATCTAAGAAATATCTATTGAACACTGTCATAATTAAAGCTATGCTCTTCCATTTTGTCCCCCCAAATCACTAAACTATCAAGACTTAATGTAAACTTTGCTAGACAATCAAAAACCTAGTTATGTCCAGCCTTCTAACATGCCCTGGTTGGGGATATGGATATTTTTGTTCTCCAAATATATTCTAAACCTCATGCATTTCAAAATCATATTTAATATCTGTCTATAACTAATATATTATAGAATATTTGTGCTATAAATACATATTGTTTCATGATAGCAATAACAATTAAAACATTTTATTTTGCAAGTCAGTAAAATAATCATTATCTTTGTAATTTAGAGATCACTTGGACTCAGGAAGGGGAACATCACACACCGGGGCCTATCATGGGGAGGGGAGAAGGGGGAGGGATTGCATTGGGAGTTATACCTGATGTAAATGACGAGTTGATGGGTGCAGCACACCAGCATGGCACAAGTATACATATGTAACAAACCTGCACGTTATGCACATGTACCCTACAACTTAAAGTATAATAATAATAAATAAATTTAAAAAAAAAAAGAAAGGCTGATGAAAGTTGCTCACACAAATGCATTTATCTTATAAGAGTGTTTGGTACATAGCAGATAATCTGTAAATTTTTTTAATGAACATTTAGAATTTTTACTCAAATTTAAATTTATGTTAATTAATAATGTATATTTCTCTAGGGTTGCAGAGACAATTCATAGTTAAAATAAGTTTTTCTACACCAAAATTATATCAACAATAGCAAACTAAAATCTGATTTTTGGAAATATTAAATGATAAATGTGTATCAGTTTGCATTTTATAAATGGTGTCTATTTGTATTGATTGAATATAAAGTTACCATCTCATATGAAGCCACCCAAAGAGAATAATATAAATTTGTTTTGGTTTTACTTAGTATCCTTGTATACTGTACCCTAGTTTTTTCTTTCAGTGATAAAATGCCATTCAGCTCTAACTGTCTAATTGCCTAACTACTTATCAAACAACAGTTATATACTTTATCTCTAATCTGCGTTTATTTAGTAAAATGGATTGATTTCCCTGGGTCGTCATTTACTGTAGTCTAAATTATCCTAAATATTGGCAATAAAACTTAAAATCCTGCCAGAAAAAGCAAATTGTCTTTTATGTTTTTCTTTAGAATAATTTAGCTTTATAGGTATAGAAAAATCACTCTATATTACATATACTAGGAGAGAAGAAAGTAAGGACACTGAAGCCTCAGACAAAATAACATGGCCAAAAAACAGGGGCATCCCAAACCTTTTGTTACTTCTTACCTTAATAATGTAGAATCAGTGTCAAAAAGAATTAATTGAATTAGTGAACAGTCTAAAGAATTCTCAAATCTTAGGGGACAAAAGGTTGCTTCTAGAAAGGTCTTAAAACTCTATTAAAAACAGTTGAATAGCAGTCACTGCAGTAACTGACACTGCTATTCATAATAATTATGAAAACTCAGAATTGCTCTGGAAAGCAATTGGTGTAACTAGAAAGCTTCAGCAGATTTATGTCATTTCCCATGGAAAAAGTCACAGGATTTTCTTCCTTGTTTTAAACATTAACATTTTTAAAGCAGTTTGTGGGGTTGGGTAATAATCCATAACTGTAGTAATAAAGGCAGTGTAGCTCTTTGTCTGGGGAACACTTGAAGGCCAAAAACAATTAATGCAAGCAGCAGTGGTATATCAAACATAAACACTGAGGCAATATACTACAGTAAAAAGTATACTGTGGCTAAGAATCAGAATACCTGAAGTGTCTTTCCAGCTCTGATGTATATGTGTCACTTTTCCGGGCCACTGTGAACTCAGCTGTACCAAGAACATTAAATGACAAGCTCTACTCAAGCATGCGTAAGTGTTCAATATATATTTGTCAAATTAATGAAAATGAATGTTTTCCCTCTTCACTAGAGACAATATACAATATTATTTTAAAATATAGTGATACATAAGCATGGTGATATTATTGTTAATCTGTACTCTTCAATCAACTGCCAATAGCTGTATACAACTGGGTGGGTACCTGTGCTAGCTGGGTTCTCCAGAAGTAAAATGCTGAGCCAGAGTTAGGGGTGCAAATGGTTGATTAGAGAGTAATACCTGTCAAAAGAAAAAGAAAAAAAAAAAAAAGAGAGAGAAGAAACAGAACTGAGCAATGGGAGCCATCAGATCAGGATGTAGATCAAAGTCTCTGGCTGCCCAACAGAGAGATCTGTATCAAAGACTGCATTATAGATAAATTCTGTTGGAAAGATATAATGGACCATCATCTTGTCTTAGAGCTTCTCCAAACAGATTAGAACCTTGCCTACTACTTCATTGTTAAGTCACTTGCCATATTAGCCCAGAGAAGAGTGTAATCTTAGATTGACAGCTGTGGAAGAACCAGAAAAAAAAAAAAACAACAATATCTGGAAGCTGTCAGCTACTATGCTTCCTGCAACTAAGCAAGTAGTTTTTTAAAAAAGAAAGAGTGAAGCAGACATCTCTGCATCTGCCAAGTACGTAATCTGCCTGTGTCTTAGTGCTTTCATCTATAAAATAGAAAGATAGCCAGATTACCAACTATGCCTTGCATAGAAGAGGTATTTGATATTTGTGTGAGACTAAGAGTGGTTATATTAGTCAGGGTTCCTAGAGAAACAAAACCAATATACGTATAAATAATTTATAACAGCAATACTATAAAGTGGGGATCATGTATAGGTGTAGAATTTTTACATGCTATTAAAATTAAGTTATCAGCTTAAAACAGAATGCTGGCCGGGCGCGGTGGCTCACGCCTGTAACCCCAGCACTTTGGGAGGCCGAGGCGGGCGGATGACAAGGTCAGGAGATCGAGACCATCGTGGCTAACACGGTGAAACCCCGTCTCTACTAAAAATACAAAAAATTAGCCGGGCATGGTGGTGCGTGCCTGTAGTCCCAGCTACTTGGAGGCTGAGGCAGGAGAATGGCGTGAACCCGGGAGGCGGAGTTTGCAGTGAGCCCAGATCGCACCACTGCACTCCAGCCTGGGTGACAAAGCGAGACTCCATCTCAAAAAAAAAAAAAAAAAAAAAAACCAGAATGCTATAACCTTCAGCTACGTGATATATTGCAATAGCAACCATAAAGGAAATATCTATAGAGCACACATAAAAGAAAATGTTTGAAGGGAATCAAAGCATGCTACTCTAAAAAAAAAGTCAACGAAACACAAAAAAACATTAAGAGAAAAATTGAGGAACAAAAAGACACAAGACATGCAGAAAACAATCAACAAAATGGCAATAGTAAGTCCTTCCCTATCAGTAAATACTTTAAATGTAAATGGATTAAACTCTCTAATTGGAGATATAGATTAGCTGAATGGATAATAAAACATTATTCAACTATATGATGTCTACCATAAATTTACTTTAGATTTAAGAACACATATACATCATTAAAAGTAAAATGATGAAAAAAATATTCCATGCAACTTAAAACAATGGTGGCTAGGCTAATACCAGACAAAGTACTCTTCAAGTCTTCAAGTCAAAAACTTACACAGGAGACAAAGGACATTATATAAGGATAAAATCTTCATTGAGAAGATATAACAATCATATATATATATATATATTCATCAGATGGTAGAGCTCCTAAATACACAAATGATACTTTCACAGAATTGAAGATAGAAATAACAGTATCCCAATAATACTAGGAAACATTGATTCACCATTTTCCATAATGCACAGAACTACCAGACAGAAGACTGACAAAGAAAGAGAGCACATGAACACCACCACAGACCAGTTGGACCTGAAAAACATATATAGAAAACTCCACCCAACAACAGCAAAATATACATTATTCTCAACTGTACATGGAACATTTTCCACGACAAACCACACAGTAGGCCACAAAACAAGTCTCAAAAAGAAGAGAAGATTGAAATTATACAAAGTATCTTTTCTGATCACAATGGAGGAAGACTGGACATCAATAGCAAAAAGAAAATTGGAAAATCAGCAAATATGTGGAAATTAAACAACACACTCTTAACCAATCGATCAAGAAGTCATCACAAGGCAAACTAGAAAATACTTTGGGACAAATGAAAAAAAAAAAAAAATCACACACAGCATATGTGCATTTTTAGAATGCAGCAAATGTAGTGCTAAAAGTGAAGGCTATAGCTATAAAAGTGTACATTTAAAAAGAAGAATCTCTAATTAACAACCCAACTTTATACTTTAAGAAACTAGAAAAAAAAAAAATAGATCTAAAGCCACCAGAAGGAAATAAGAGAGATTAGAACAGAGATATATGAAGATTAGATCAGAGATTGATGTAATACTAAGAAATGCCCTAAAGGATCCCCTATATTCAAAGCATACTCTTTCTTGCCTTAACTGTAAAGTAACAGTCTAATTTCCCCTTAGTAATCAGGCTCAATCAAGCCAGCCAGTATTGCAACTGCCTTCATTGTCTTTTGATTCAGAACGTTGAAGAGCCCAAAGTGAATGCAGAGAAGTCTTAACTTCCCGTTCATTGTTGTATCTCCTTCTGGAAGCATTTGTCCTTTTGGACCAAAGATTTCTAGGTTAGCAGAGTATGAGGTTTCAGAGACAGAGGAAAGAAAAAATCCTAATGGATTATTAAGGGTAATAGTGAGTAGCACAACTTTCATTTTCACCCCTTGATTCCTGGACCAATTAATTCTGCCTACAGGAGAAACAGTATCATATATTTGATGCTTATTTATAACATATACAGCCTCCTGTACAATCTTCCCCCAGTCCTACAAGGTACTAGTACATAGCTGGCAATGCAACTAAATTTTCAAAAGGCCATTCCACTCTTTTATCAAACCAGATGCTTTAAGATGATGTAACGTAGTCTTTCAGGGATGATCTAGAAAGGAGAGGTAATGCTACAACTGTCCATTTTCAGTTGGATCTGAATACCACGCAAAAAGCATCAGTAAACCAGGCCTGAGTTTTCTCTTCCTCTGAAAACTAATTGAGGATAACTTATACAGTCACAGGAGCTAGCTGGGAGACAGAAAACAATGTAACAAGAATGAGGACCATGGGAATTTGGGTCAGTTCTTCATGTAAATTACTTGTGCCCTCACATCCTGCTTCAGACCAATTTTTATATGTCACTCTCATTTTATGATGGAATATTGTTGTGCTTTTAGAAATTTATGGTTTAGTGGGTCAGACAACACCAAATTCACGACAGGCAGCCCAGGTTCCATGATCTCTTGTTAGCCTATGGTTAAGCATTCAGTCCCTATTCAGGCCCAGTAGCAAGTCAAAGAGCAGTTTATCAAAAGAAGAGTAATTTTCACAGAAGATGCCATAGATATTTTTCAAAATTTTAAAGATCTGTGCTTTATGTTTAGGTGCCTACCAAAAGTCCAAAAGGCATCTTTATCTGTAACCGAGACTTCAAACACCATTGAGTATACTGTCTCAAGTGGCCCTAGTGGCCGAACAGCTTGAACAATGGCCTGTACTTCTTGCGGAGACTTCACTTGTTCTGGGTCTCATTGAAAACTAGAAGCTTTTTGAGTCATATGATAAAGGAATAAAGTAGTACACCAAGTGAAAAATATGTTGCCTTCAAAATCCATGCCCACCTTGCCTTTAGGATTTGAGCACTGCGACTTGGCCCTTGCCATCCCAGAATACAATTATTCTCATGGAATTTAGGTTACCCAATTAAGTGGCAGCAGTTCCCACTGTAATGTGTGCCTTATGTAGAAGAGCGACCACAGAGTTCTTAAAGGATGTTGGGCCTTCCGCCACAAATTTATTTCTCACAGTCATGGTAAAAGGTGTATTCTCACAGGGTGAATGCACAGTTCTTATCCCACACCCTTAATACCCATTCTCATATACATTCAGAGGATTTCTGTCTGAATAAATTGGAAAAATATTTTAGTTATTTTGAAACTTAGTACACATCTTCATGGGTCATACTTTGTACATCATCTTCAGTGGTTTGCTGAAACTTCAGTCTAGTTGTAAGTATAGAAGTACAAAGGGTTAGGGGTGGCCATGAGGACAATTAGTGTCTTGCTCGGTACCTACCTCTGGGAGACCATTATAGTTTCCTCAGGGTAAATAGGGTTAATCACCTCCAAGGGTTTAGAATGGCTGTTTCCTCTCGAAAAGAGACTCATTAGAATTTAGTAGTTCAATATTGCTAGGTTCACAAGCATCTTACCATATGTCTGCCTCCCATTTTTCAGGATTCCACTGCTTCCCAATCAATGCCCTCATTTTAATTTGTGTAATTGAGTCACTCACTGAATGAAACTCTGTGTTTATTTCAAACAATTTTAGCTTTATGGCTGTGGAAAAAAGGGTTTCTTTCAGAGCAGAGATAGAAATGTCTAGGCCACTTATGTAGCACGCAAGATGGGAATTTTAATACATAAGCTTACCATTTTTTAACCTTTCTATAAAGCAAAATGAGGAGCAGACAATTTCATTATATTAATTATGCCAGAAAAGTTCTATGGTAATTAAATACATGGCCAACCAGAACTTTGCCTCTTTTAAGTATTTCATTAAGAGTATCCGTTAGTGATATTTTGTATATCTCTATTGCCACATCATATCATGGAATATTAGCAATCTCTAAATTTGGAAATATAGTCATTAGTGTTTTAAATCAAATAAGTATAGAGAACCAATTCCAGAAACCACAAAACAACGACATAAAACTCATTAAGATTCTGTTGTGCTAAATCTATAAGGAACTTAAATAATTCAACAGTCCAAAAATCAAATAACTGCATTAAAAAGTTGGCAAAAGATATGAACAGACAGTTCTCAAAAGAAAAATACAAGCAGCCAACAAATATGAAAAAAAGTCCAAAATTGCTAATCATCAGAGAAATGCAAATCAAAATTAAAATGAGATACCACCTAACACTATTCAGAATAGCTATCATTAAAAAGTCAAAAAACAAGAGATCCTACCAAGGCTACAGAGAAAAGGGAATGCCTATAAGATGTTGGTAGGAATGTAAATTAGTCCAGCCACTGTAGGAGGCAGTCTGAAGGTTTTTCAAAGAACTTAAAATAGAATTACCATTTGACTCAGCAATCCAAGTACTGGATATATATCCAAAAGAAAATAAATCATTCTACCAAATCTTCTCAATAGAAAAGACATGGAATTAACCTAGGTGCCGATCAATGGTGGACTGAATAAACAAAATATTGTACATATACACCATGGAATATTATGCAGCCACAAAAGAAACCCCAAATCATGTGCTTTGCATCAACATGGATGCAGCTAAAGGCCATTATCTTAAGCAAATTAACACAGAAACAGAAAACAAAATATTGCATGTTCTCACTTATAAGTGGGAGCTAAATATTGGATACTGATGACATAAACATGGCATCAATAGACACTGGGGACTAATAGAGGAGGGATGGAGGGAGGGGAACAAGAGGTGAAAAGCGAACTGTTGGATACTATGCTTGCTATCTGGGTGAAGGGATCATTCATGTCCCAAACCTCAACATCACACAATATACACATGTAACAAACCTGCACATGTATCCCCTGAAACTAGAATAAAAGGTTGAAGCTGTTTTTTAAAAAGATTGTGTTCTTCTACAACCACTCTTAGTACAAAAGTAAGTATTAGTTATGTTTTCGCCTAAAAACAGAACCAATGGAATTTATAGAAATTGGCTTTTGTATTGTGAGGACTGGAAAGTCCAAAATCTGCAAGACAGACCATCATTGGAAATTCGGGCAAGAACTGATGTTTCAGTCTTGAGTCCATAGGCTAGAAATTCAGGTATAATCTGTGATTGCAGCCTTGATACAGAATTTATTCCTCTTCAGGTGATTACAGTCTTTTCTCTTAAGGTCTTCAATTGTTTAAATGAGGCTCACCTACATTGAAGTTAATCTCCTTTATGTTAATTATATCTGCAAAATATCTTCACAGAAACATCTAGACTAGTACAGGCAGACTTTGTTTTATTTCACTGTGCTTTATTGCACTTCACAGATACTACATTTTTCACAAATGGAAGGTTTGTGACAAATCTGCATAGAGAAAGTCTATTGATGCCATTTGTCCAATACCATGTGGTCACTCTGTGTCTCTGTGTCACATTTTGATAATCGTTGCAATATTTTAACTTTTGTGTTATTATTATAAATGTTATGGTAACTTGTGATTAGTGATTTTTGATGTTACTGTAATTGTTTTGGGCACCGCAAATTATGCCCATATAAAATGGCAAATTTAGTAGGTCAATGTTGTGTATGTTCTGACTTCCCCACTGACAATCTATTTTCTTATTTATTTCCCTATTCTCAGGCCTACTTATTCTCTGAGACACACAATTTGAAATTATCTAACAATCCAATTAAAATTGGCAAAAGATCTGAGTATACATTTCTCTTTTTTTAATTTTTTTTTTTTTTTTTTTTTTTGAGACAGAGTCTCGCTCTGTCGCCTAGGCTGGAGTGCAGTGGCGCGATCTCCGCTCACCGCAAGCTCTGCCCCGCGGGTTCACGCTATTCTCCTGCCTCAGCCTCCTGAGTAGCTGGGACTACAGGCACCTGCCACCATGTCCGGTTAATTTTTTGTATTTTTAGTAGAGACAGGGTTTCACCGTGTTAGCCAGGATGGTCTCGATCTCCTGACCTCGTGATCCGCCTGCCTCAGCCTCCCAAAGTGCTGGGATTACAGGCGTGAGCCACGGCACCCGGCTACATTTCTCAAAGAAGACATGCATATTTGTTTTTCACAATGGCCAATAGAGTAGCGGCGTCATTAGCCTTCCTCTCCCACTTGGAAGGATAAAATAGGGTGTAGAGATTCACACTGTGATCTTTTCTCAAGAAGTAATGCAAGAACTAATCAGGAAAACCAAAGGAATCTACAAACCCTCTGAAGGAAGCAGGAGGCTGCAGTCTACACTGCTGACTGGAACTCAGCTTGCTTCTACCAGTGGAACACTGTGGGAGTGGATCTGCCTCACCAACTGTATGGAACTGTGTGGGGCTTACTACCACCTGGTACTCCTCACTCTCTGTGCAAACTCTTCTGTGTAGCAGAAGCAGCAACACTCACCTCTGGAACATCAGTCCAGTGGCCTGAGACCTACTCCCATCCCCCAACACCCACAGAAGCTGCTGTTTTGCAGGCGAAGACTAAGAGTGCAAAGACATCTACCCACCGTGATTGCTTAACACAAAGGACAGAATTTCTTGGGAGCTGAATGGCCCTGCCCATTGCCTACAATACCAGAATACCTTCTCTGGGCAACATAAGGCAAGCAAAAAATTTCACTAATACTACTGTAGCTGGTGCTCTTTTGCAAGTGCCACCTCCTGGCTGGAAGTCAATGAACACTGTCTATTATAGCATTTCCTGGTAGAATAAACTGTGCCAAGGAAGGAGAATATCACCACACAATCTCAGCTATTACCTCTGCCTGCACCACTCTGGTTAACCAAGAGGTTCTGATCTTGTCCAGGTGACCAGTTCAGTACTGCTATAACCAGCATTCAAGTAAGCCAACAATTTCCAAGAAATTTCCAAGAAATTTCACAAAGTTTATGTCACTCGTCTGACACCCCCATTATATATGGTGCTGCTACCCACCTCTGGGAAACTTGAGGACAGGTCACATCACTGGATCCCTTGCAAAAATCCCCCAACACCAGCCTGGAGTATGGCAACTTCACTGGGAGGCTAGACCCAGAGGAACAACAATACTCACAGTAGTCTAGCTATTGGGGATTCCCCTCTTAGGAAAAGGGGTAGTCTACCACATTAAGGGAACACCCTGTGGGACAAAAGAATACAGATTTCACACCTTGAGCACCAGATCCTTCCACTGGTGGAAAGCTTCTTTCAGCAGAGGCACAACTGCAGTGCTGGGCTCAGCAGGGAAAGTCTTCAGCTCTGTCCCAACAGTCAGACAGTGCTGGTGCACATGAAGGGTCTTGGAGAAGAGGGAGACATTTTTCCCTTGTCTATTACCATAGGCACAGTTGGGGCTTCTCCCATGGGAGCTTGGTGTGGGTGCAACTATAGACAATCTTTCTGAAACACGCCAGGGTGACTGTATCTCCACAGCAGGAGCACCTTCTAAGTTCAGGCTTACATGAGAGACAAGGTCCAACTCCCTCTCTACTTGAAACATCAACGTTCTTACGTACGAAAGGAATAGCCAGAGCATGGGGACAGGAGTGTCTGAGAGGTAGATAACTTTTCTGCTACCCTGGCAGCAGAGCTGAGGTGGCTCCAACCCTTTCCCCAGTAAGACCTTAGTTTAAGATCACTTAAACTAAGTCTCACTGAGACCTCCTCCAGCTACCCCTGTCAAGGCTGGGGTTTCATTTACCCACCTGCTTTAGCCACAATCAGTTCCTACCTCAGGACACTTCCCCTACTAGACTAAAGTCTGAACCATCAAACCAGTAAATAAAATACTGGGGTTAAACAAATAAGTAAAATATTTTATGCCATGTGGGAATGAGATAGATTTTAAGAGACCTCTACCATTCCAGCCTCATAGGAGATAGTGAACTAGCTCTCACACCAAGCACATAGCTACTACAAACAGTATGTAAGAAAGCTATCATACAATGACTCTCAATAACCAAGGAACTCTTACAGATTTTTCACCCCTGAAAGCACCAAGAACTAAATTAGGCTATAATTAACTACAAGTATTAAAGTCTTATCCTTAAGGGGAAAAAGGAAATTTTAAAACAAACAAAGAAAGAAAGAAAAACACAGTCAAATCAAGCATAAATTCAAGAGTAATTACAAGAGATAGTCTACCCAAATGAGAAGAAACCTGAAAAATAACTCAGGTAATATGACAAAACAGGGTGCTATTATATCCTCAAAAGATCACACCAGCTCTTCAGTAATGGCTCAAAACCAAGACAAAAACTTTGAAATACCAGATAAGAAATTTAGAAAGATGATTATTAAGTTACTCAAGTTGATATCAGAGAAAGGTGAACACCATCATAAAGAAATTTTAAAAGCAGTTCAGGATATGAATGAAACATTTTCTAGAGAGAGAGATACTGTCAAGAAAAACCAACCAGAACATCTGGGAATGAAAGACACCTGAGTGAATTACAAAATGCAGTGGAAAGTTTGAACAATAGACTATAATAAGTATAAGAAAGAATTTCAGAGCTCAAAAACAAGGCTCAGGGATTAACTCAATGAAACAAATATTTAAAAAAGGAAGAATCAAAATAAATGAATAAAGTCACCAAGAAATACAGGATTATGTAAAATGGCAAAATCTAAGAATATTTGGCATTCGTCAGAGAGAAGAGAAAATAGTAAGTTTGAAAAAATTATTTGAGGAAATATTTAAGAAAAACTTCCCTGGTCTGGCTAGAGATCTAGATCTCCAAATCCAAGAAGCTCAAAGAACACCTGGGAAATTAATTGCAAAAGATCTTGACCAAGACACATAGTCACCAGGCTATCTAAAGTCAAAACAAAAGAAAGAATTATAAGAGCAGTAAGACAAAAGTATCAGGTAACCTACGAAGAAAAAAAAACTATCAGACTAACAGCAGACTACTTAGCAGAACCTTAGAAGCCAGAAGGCATTGGGGTCCTATCTATAACCTCCTTAAATAGTCAACTGTCAGCAAAAAATTTTGTATCTCAGAAAACTAAGTTACATAGATGAAGGAGAAAAGAAGTAGTTTTAAGACAAACAATTGCTGAGGAATTTGTCATCGCCAAATCAGCACTACAAGAAATGCTAAAAGGAGTTTTAAACCCTGAAACATATGCCAACTAGGCACCAAATAGAATCTCTTGAAATCTTAAAACTCACAAAGTCTATAAAATAATAATACAATGAAAAAAAATCTGGGTAACTATTAACATAATAAAGAGAACAGTACCACACTTCTTAATAGTATCATTGAATGTAAGTAGCCTAAATACTCCACTTAAAAGATACAGAATAGGCCAGGCATGGAGGCTCACACCTATAATCCCAGCACTTTGGGAGGCCGAGGCAGGTGGATCACCTGAGGTCAGGAGTTCGAGACCAGCCTGACCAACATGGTGGAACCCTGTCTGTACTGAAAATACAAGATTAGCTGAGTGTGGTGGCACATGACTGTAATCCCAGCTACTTGGGAGGCTGAGGCAGGAGAATTGCTTGAACCCAGGAGGCAGAAGTTGCAGTGAGCTGAGATCTCACCATCGCACTCCAGCCTAGGCAAAAAGAGTGAAACTCCGTCTCAAAAAAAAAAAAAAAAGGATACAAAATAGGCTGGGCACAGTGACTCATGTCTGTAATCTCAGGATTTGGGAGGCCAAGCTGGGTGGATCACCTGAGGTCAGTAGTTCATGACCAGCCTGACCAACATGGTGAAACCCCGTCTCTACTAAAAATACAAAAACTAGCTGGGTGTGGTGGTGGGCACCTGTAATCCCAGCTACTCAGGAGGCTGAGGCAGGAGAATTGTTTGAACCCAGGAGATGGAGGTTGCAGTGAGCCAAGGTCATGCCATTGCACTCCAGCCTGGGTGACAGAGCAAGACTGTCTCAAAAAAAACCCCAAAAGATACAAAATAGAAGAATGTATAAAGAAATCACAAACCAAATACCTGCTGTATTCAAGAGACTCACCTGACATGGAAGTAGTCATATAAACTCAATGTCAAAGGGTGGAAAAAGATATTCCGTACAAATGGAAGCCAAAAAGCAAGCAGAAGTAGTTATTCTCATGTAAGACAAAACAGACTTTAAAGCAACAACAGTAAAAAAAAAAAAAAAAAAAAAGACAAAGATGATCATTATATAACGATAAAAATATCAATTAAATAAGAAAATATTACAATCCTAAATTTCAATATACCAAACACTAGAGCTCCCAGATACATAAAACAATGACTACAAGACCTAAGAAATGAGATAGAGAGCTAAACAATAATAGTGGGAGACTTTAATACAGCAATGACAGCACTAGACAAATCTTCAAGACAGATAGTCAAAACAAACAATGGACTTAAGTGACACACTAGAACAAATGAATATAGTCACCAGGCTATCTATAGTCAAAATGATATAACAAATATCAAAATAATAAATATTTACAGAACATTCTACCCACGATCTGCATAATATACATTCTCATCAGCATATGGAATATTCTTCTAGATAGACTGTATGATAGGCCACAAAACAAGTCTCAATAAATTTAAAAAATCAAAATCATATTAAGTATTTTCTCAGATCACAGTGGAATAAAACTAGAAATAACTCTAAAGGGATCCCTCAAAACTATACAAATACATGGAAATTAAATAAATCTGATCCTGAATGATTTCTGGGTTAACAATAAAATCAAGATGGAAATTTCAAAATTATTTTAATTGAATGATAATAGCATAACAAGTTATCAAAACTTCCAAGGTACAGCAAAAGTAGTGGTATGAGAAAAGTTTATAGCACTAAATGCCTACATCAAAAAGTCTGAAAGAGCACAAATTGACAAGCTAATGTCACTGTTCAAGGAAATGGAAAAAAAAAAAAAAAAGAACAAACTAAACCTAAAGCTAGAAAAAGAAAAAAAAAATAAGGATAAGAGCAGAACTAAATGAAATTAAAACAAGCAAAAAAATATGAGAGATCAGTGAGACCAAAAGCTAGTTTATAGAATAAATAAATAAAATTAATAGACCATGATCCAGATTATTCAAGAAAAGAAGAGAGAAGGTCTCAATGAGCTCAATTACAAATGAAACTGGAGACATTACATCCTACACCACAAAAATACAAAAGGTCATTTTAGACTACAATGTACACTTCTATGCACACAAACTAGAATACCTAGAGTAAATGGACAAATTCCTATAAACATACAAACATCCTACATTACATATGGAAGAAATAGAAACCTTGAACAGACCAATAACAAGCAGCAAAATTGAATCAGTAACTTAAAAATTGCAGACAAAGGAAAAGCCCAGGACCACATGGATTCACAGATGAGCTCTACCAGATACTCAAAGAAGGACTGGCCCCAGTCCTACTGACACTACTCCAACAGATTGAGAAAATAAAGAATCCACCCTAAATCATTCTATGAAGCTTGTCTCATCCTGATACCAAAACCAGGAAAGGACTCAACAGGAAAAGAAAACTACAGACCAATTTTCCTGATGAACATAGATGCAAAAATCTTCAACAAAATACTAGCAAACCAAATCCAACAGCACATCAAAAAGGTAATTTATCATGATCAAGTGGGTTTCATCCCAGGATACAGGAAAGTTTTAACATATGCAAGTCAATGAATGTAACATATTACATAAAAATTCAAAACAAAACTATGTGATCATCTCAATAGATGCAGCAAAAGCATTTGACAAAATCTAGCAACTGTGTATAATAAAAATGCCCTACAAACTAGGCATAGAAGGAACTTGCCTCATAATAAAAATCCTGTATGGCAAACCCACAGCAAACATCATACTGAATGGGGAAATGTTCAAAGCATTCCCTATGATAACTGGAACAAGACAAGGATGCCCACTTTCACCACTATTGTACAACATAGTTCTGGACATACTAGCCAGAGCAATTAGGCAAGAGAAAGAAATAAAGGCCATCCAGATTGGAAAAGAGGAAGTCAAACTCTCACTTTTTTAAAGATAATATGATTGTTTTCCTAGAAAATCCTAGACTCGTCCAAAAGACTCTTGTATTTGATAAGTGAATTTAGTAAAGTCTTGTGTTACAAAATCAATATACATAAATCAGTGGCACTGCTATACACCAACAATGGCCAAGCTGGGAATCAAATGAAGAACTCAATGCCTTTTACAATATCTGCAAATAAATAAAATATTTAGGAATATACTTAATCAATGAGGTGAAATCTCTCTACAAGGAGAGCTACACATAGTGCTGAAAGAAATCATAGATGACACAAACAAATGGAAACACATCCCATGCTCTTGGTTGGGAAGAATTGATATTGTGAAAATGACCGTACTGCTTAAACCAGTCAACATATTCAATGGAATTCCCACCAGAATGCCAAATTTAAAAGATTCTGCACAGCAAAAAATTAATCAGCAGAGTAAACAGACAACCCACAGGATGGAGAAAATATTTGCAAACTACGCATCTGACAAAGGGCCAGTATCCAGGAGCTACTAGGAACTCAAACAAAATAGTAAGAACATAAATGGATGTTTCTCAAACGAAGATATACAAATGGCTAACAAACATATGAAAAAATGCTCAACATCACTAATCATCAGTGAAAGGCAAATTAAATCCACAATGGGATACCACCTTACTCCTGCAGGAATGGCCATCATTCAAAAGTGAAAAAACAATAGATGTTTTTATGGATATGGGGAAAATTGAATGCTTAAATGCTGCTGGTGGGAATGTAAATTAGTAAAACCTCTATGGAGAACAGCAGAGATATTCTTTAAATAGCCAGCACTAGATCTACCATTTGATACAGCAATCCCACTACAGGGTATCTACCTAAAGGAAAAGATTATTATTTCAAAAATATACCTGCACACATATATTTATAGCAGCAAAATTCACAATTCCAAAGATATGGAACAAGCCTAACTGCCCATTGACTAATGAGTAGATAAAGAAAGAAAATGTGGTATATATACACTATGGAACAATACTCAGCCATAAAAAATGAAATAATGTATTTTGCAGCAACTTGGATGAAACTGGAGACAATTTTTTCAAGTGAAGTAACTCAGGAATGGAATACCAAATACCATATGTTCTCACTTATTAGTGAGAGCTAAGCTATGAGTACATAAAGGCATACAGAGTGATATAACGGCCTTTAGAGACTCAGAAAGGGGAGGTTGGGAGAATGGTTAGGGATAAAAATAATACACATTAGATACAACGTACACTGCTTGAGCAATTGGTGCACTAAAATCTCAGAGTTCACCGCTATATAATTTGTCCATGGAACAACAACAACAACAACAACAAAAAACTCTTGTTCCCCAAAAGCTATTGAAATAGAAATTAAAATTTTAAAATCCCCAAAAGAAGACATACAAATATCAAACAGGTATATAAAAAGATGTTCAGTATAACTGATAATCAGTGAAATGCAAATAAAAACTACAACAAGATATCATTTCATTCCACTTAGAATTGCTTTTATCCAAAAGTCAGGCAATAACAAATGCTGGAAGGATGTAGGGAAAAGGGAACTCTTGTACATTGTTGGTGGGAGTGTAAATTAGTACAACTGGAAAACAGTTTGCAGGTTCCTCAAAAAACTAAAATTAGGCCAATTAATAACCCTACAACGACCTCCACGTGTTCAAGTAAAAGGATGAGTCACACATATTTCACAATAAATTCAAAACTAGAATGACTAAGTTAGTGAGGAAGAAGTGTCAAAAGCTGAGATAGGCTCAATTCAGGCATTTTGCACCAAATGGTCAAGTTTTAATGCAAAGGAAAATTATTGAAAGAAATTAAAAGTGCTACCTTAGTGAACACATGATTGATAAAAAAGCAAAACAGCCTTATTACTGATATGGAGGAAGTTTTAGTAGTCTAGATCAAAGATCAAAGCAGCCATAACATTTCCTTAAACCAAAGCCTAGTCCAGAGCAGGGCCCTAGCTCTCTTCAATTCCACGAAGACTAACAAAGGTATAAAAGCTACAAAAGAAAAATTTGAATCTAGCAAAGGTTAGTTCATGAGGTCTAAGGAAATAAGCCACCTTCATAACGTCAAAGTGCAAGGTGAAGTAGCAAGCACAGATGTAGTAACTGCAGCAAGTAATCCAGACGATCTCTCTAGCTGAAATAATTGATGAAGATGGCTATACTAAACAATAGATTTTTTTTTTTTGAGACGGAGTCTGGCTCTGCCACCAGGCTGGAGTGCAGTGGCACGATCTCGGGTCACTGCATGCTCCACCCACGGGTTCAAGTGATTCTCCTGCCTCAGTCTCCCGAGTAGTTGGGATTACAGGCACACGCCACCACGCCCAGATAATTTTTGTATTTTTAGTAGAGATGGGGTTTCACCATGTTGGCCAGAATGGTCTCAATCTCCTGACCTCATGATCCACTCACCTCAGCCTCCCAGAGTGATGGGATTACAGGCGTGAGCCACCATGCCCGGCCAACAACAGATGTTCATTGTAGATGAAACAGCCTTATATTGGAAGAAGCTGTTATTTATAACTTCCATGGCAAAAGAGGAGAAGTCAATGCCTGGGTTTAAAGCTTCAAAGGATTAAGTTAACTCTCTCATTAGGAGCTAATGTATAATAGCTGGTGACTTTAAGATGAAGCCAATGCTCACTTACCATTCCAAGAATCTGCTAATTCTACACTGTCTGTGCTCTATAAATGGAACAACAAAGCTTAGATGGCAACACACATGTTTACAGCCTGTTTTACTTAATATTTTAAGTTTGCTTTTGTGACCTACTGCTCAGAAAAGGCATTTGTTTTCAAAATATCAATGCTCTTTGACAACACACATGGTTGCCCAGGAGGTGTAAAAGATTAATATTTTTTTATGCTTGCTAACACAACATCCATTCAGCAGCCCAAGGAAGAATGAGAATTTTGACTTTCAGGTCTCATTGCTTAAGAAACATATTTTGTAAGCCTATAGCTGCCATAAATAGTCATTTATTTGATGGATCTGGACAAAGTAAATTAAAAACTTTTTTGAAAGGATTCGTTATTCTAGATGCGATTAAGAATATCTGTGATTCCGTGAGATGATGTGAAAATATCAACATTAATAGGAGTTTGGAAAAAGTTGGTTCTCATCCTCTTGGATGACTTTTAGTGAATCAAGACTTTAGTAGAGGAAGTCATTAAGATGTGGTGGAAGTAGCAGGAGAGGTAGAATTAGAAATTGAGCCTTAAGATGTGACTGAATTGCTTTAATTTCACAACAAAACTTGAACGAATGAGGAATTGCTTCTTGTATGTATGATGAAAGAAAATGGTTTTTGAGATGGAGTCTACTCTGGTGAAGTTGCCATGAACATTGTTGAAATAACAAGAAAGAATTTAGAATATTACATCAACTTAGATGATAAAGCAGCAGCAGAGCAGCAGGGTTTGAGAGGATTGAGTTCAATTTGGAAAGTTCTACCATGGACAAAATAGTGTCAAACAGCATCTCATGCTACAGAGAAATATTTCATGAAAGAAAGAGTCAATTGATGCAGAAAACTTCGTTTTTGTCTTATTTTTAAGAATTACTATAGACACTCCAACCTTCAGCACCCATCACTCTGATTAGTCAGCAGCCGTCAACATTGAGGAAAGACCCTCAGTCAGTAAAGGGATTATGACTCGCTGAAGCTTAGATGATTATTATCATTTTAGCAGTGAAGTACTCTTAAATTAAGGTATGTATATTGTTTTATAGACATAGTGCTACTATACAGTTAATAGCCTATAGGTGTAAACATAACTGTTATATGCACTGGGAAATCGAATTATTCATGTGACTCTCTTTCTTGTGAGATTCACTTTATGGCATTGGTACAGAACTTGACCAAGAATATCTCTAAGGTATGCCTGTATTTGACCCAAAAACTGGATACTCTGACATAGCCAAGTTGACACATGAAATTAATCAACACAGTGATATTTACCGTGTTATCTTGTGTGCTATTTTTGATGATCTATGGAGCTCTTTGACAAGATAATTATTCTATAGATAACTTAATGGAAAATACTGGAGTCTGGAATCAGACAAATTGTGATAATAATCTATTTCCTATATATATGCCTTTAGTGAGTTCCTTATCCTCTCTGAGCCTCATTTTTCTTTTGTTTGACAAATGAGGATATGACAGCACTAACCACATATAATTTTTATGACAACTTCATGAAATAATACATTGCACGTTGTAAATGCTTTATGAGTTTAGATATAATTCTATATTGGCGGATACTAGTCCCTGATCACCAAAATCTATTATTTTCTAGGAAGCCAATGTTTCTTTAGGAGGATGACATGGCAAGCTAATATTTACCAGACTCCCTTAGGATAAGTTCTGTCCTGTGATTAATTTTCACCAATTGAATGTAAATAGAAATGGTCTATTGGGCCAAGGCCTTTAAGTGAGTATTCCTTTTCTATGCTCTTTTTCCTTTTTCTAACTGATGCAGACAACAATGAGACCTTGGAAGGGGGAGACAATTCTCCATGAGTCTGATATTCTGCATGTCTTGTGAATGAGCACTGATTGGCTTTTGTTCCGAACCATCTTTTCAAGGATGTCTGTATACTTAATAAGGTTAGGCAATGTAGATTTCTCCTAGAGTTGAGAGTAGACACGCTCACTACCCAGAGAAAGATTGTATCTCTCTCCTTAGTAAAATTAGGCAAGCTAACACCACTATGCAAGATTTTCCTAATCTCAGGCTTTCTCTCCTGCAACTCAACTCACTGTATGTGCAGGCATCAACTGCCCTTCTTTGTGCCACCTTGTAAAATATGGTGCTCAGGAAATCAGTGAAAAAATGCTGGTACTTTGGTTACTGCTATGGCTACCCTTTTTTTTTTTTTCTGACCTAAGAGTCTTGCATCCTCTACCAGCATTCATGAAACTATAGTAGGCTAACTTGTTAGCTTGCAAGTCAGGTAAAATTTCAGACCTGGGTAGGAGGAGGGAGAGGATCAGAAAAAAAAAATACTTATCAGGTACTGTGCGTATTACCTGGGTGATGAAATAATCTGTATACCAAGTCCCCATGATACGAGTTTACCTATATAAAAAACCTGCACATGTACCTCTGAAAATAAAATAAAAGGGGAAAAAATAAGCTCAGACTCATCACAGTACTTTACATTTAGGGAATGGATAGAGCTAAAAGATGGAAGGAACATTGATCCTTGAATCAACACGTACAGGAGATATGCCTGATTACCAGGAAAACCCATCTGATATGAGTGAGAAATAAGCTTACATTGTGTTTTAGCCATTGTGATTTTGGGGAATTATTTGGTATAATACTTAGCCTATTCTAAGTGCCACACAATTTAAATTTTTTTAAATTCTAGACATTTCTCACTGTTGTCCATTCTTTCCAGTGCTCTAGTACTTAATTTTATTATTTGAGGTCATCACATCAGTTGTATATAGACCTCATCTGATATGGGCTATGAGGGAAATCTCTCAATAATGCGTATGAGTGAGAAAAAATACAGTCACCAATATTACTGAGTTTTTTTCTATTTAAAAATAATTATTAATTTTGGATAGTGGAACCATTTGTGTAGATAGAACTAGAATTAAAAATAAAATATTACAGTTAAAATTCTTTTAGAGACCATTTAGTGAATACCACTAATTTTAGAAAGGGAGAGGCAATGTTTTTCACAAAGGTACTAGTTAATATTATAGTAAGATTATAATTCATGACTAATAACTCCTAGCTTACTGTTCTTTCTATAATATTCTCTAGTACCAGTGACCTGTGGTATGGGATTTCACCACTACTAACCAAGTAGAGTCATTTGTAACATTTTCACTCTCACTTGTGTAAAATTCCCATGCCCCAAATATGACAGTAAACTATTATTAGTAGTAATTTAAAATATATCTGCCTAGATATTTATAAAACTATATACTTCGGTATTTAAAAATCTACAGTTTATGAATAGACACAGAAGTATAATATGGTCTTTGCCATTAAGAATCTTATATTCTAGCTGAATAGACTTTGATAAATACATCAAATTTGAATGATACTAGAGAGTATGTGATTAAAAGCTAAAGTATGCTGTTAAAAATTACAAACGATCTATGGATGACTGGAGTGGTCAGGGAAGCCTTCAGTGAAGGAGAACTTAAAATAGACCTTGAAGGACAGGAATTCTTTTATGTGAGCACAGAAAAGTGCAGGTATTTTCGTTGAGAGATAACACACAAAATGAGGTTAAAGTCATGGAGAAAAAAGCATGGGATTTTCTTGGTATAATAGAAAAAAAATTTCATTTTGCTAACAGAGTAAGGCACATAGTTCACTCTTAAAAATGAGATAACATACTATCTTCTGTAATAATGTTACCATTTCTCCCTCAATCCTCATTTCACCCCCATCTTTCTTTTCTTCTTTTTCTCTCTTCCTATCTCTTGTTCTGCATGCCCACCTCTATTTAATATTGATTTTGTAATTTCTCGCATACTAAAATAAAATTTTTAAAATTTCTTCTTCATCTCAAATACCTCTGATCCCTTTTACAATATAACACCTACAAAGAGGAATCTGATCTCTCTAAATCCTGTCTTCCCATTATTCCTTAAAGATACTCCATTTAGATTTTATCCTCATGATTCTACGGAAAAAAAAAAATGTAAAAATCATCAATGACCTCCACATTGCAAAATCCAGTGCTCAAGGCTTCTTCTTGATGAATTAAGCAGCAGATGACCCAGCATATAACTCCCTACACATTGAAGCACTTTATTTGACTTCAAGGACACTACTCTCCTGGTTTCTCCCCTCCTACTTCATTGGTTGCTTCTTTTCAGTTTGCAATTAGTTTTTCCTCATCTTCCCTACATCTGCAAACTGAGGGCCTACAACATTTAGTTCTTCTAGGTCTTGTCTTTTCTATCTCTGCTCATTTCCCTGAAGACTTTATCAATGTTAATGGCTTTAAGTATCATCCACATGCTGAAAACTTACAAATTTATTTTTCCAGTCCACACTTCTCTCCCAAACTCCAGACCAATATATCCAGCTGCCTACCCCACATGGATTTCTAATAGCAATTTCCAACTTAGCACGTCAATAAACTGATTATCTGATCTTTTCCCTTAATCCTGTCTTCTACAAAGTTATTCACATTTAATTAAGAAATCTATTGTTTCAGTTCCTCATTTATAACTCCTCTTTTGCTCATAAGCTTCATTCAAACAATTAGAAAAATGTTTTGGCTTTGCCTAAAGATGCATCCAGAAACTCATTATTTTTGACCAACTCCACTGCTAACACCCTAATACAAGCCACTACTATCTCTCACCTAGATTACTGCAACAGTCTCTTAACTGGTCTCTGTGTTTTCACTTGCCTTCTTACAGTCTATTTGCAAACAAGCAGGCAATGAACTTGTTAAAATAAGCATCAAATAATATTACCCTTCTTATCAAAGCTCTCTCTTGGTTTGACAGCACCAGCCACTTTCTGTTTTTCAAACACAGAAAGCATGCTTCTGCCTCAGCATCTTTGACAGTGTTATTCATCTGCCTGGAATGTTCTTCCTTCATACATCTGTATCGTTGGTGTCCTCATTGCCTTCAGCTCTTGGGTGAAATTCCACTTTCTTAGTGAAATGCTCCCTTAAAATAACCCTATTTAAAATGGCAAATCCCTCTCTTCAGTACTCTTAATACCATTTTGCTTTTTAATTTTCCCCATAGTCTCTATCACCCTGTGACATTTTATGTTTTATCTATGTATTTTATTATTTTATATCTTCCTTCATTATAATGTAAGATTTATAAAGGCAGTATTTTTTATATTTTGTGTATTGCAATACCCTCAGTACCTAAAACAGTACCTGATACAGGTAGATCCTCAATAAATATTTGATGAATAAATACATGAATGAATGAATATCCCTGTCTCTTTTATCTTTGATCTACAGTAGTGCATGAGAAAACCCTTAAAATTATTTTTCAGACAAATACATTTTCTAAATTAGTTATTTACTTTGTAATACATTTAGTATGCCTTCGGAGGTCATCATTTTTTATTGTAGAAAGCACTTTGCACAATAAATGATAATGAATACTATAGTTATTTTCTCCTCTAACCCTGACCCCTGAAGCAGCTGCACTGTCTGGAATTTTACCTGAGGTTCTTTGTCTCATGGCCATGGAAATTAAGGATGTAGACATACAAAGGGCAAGGTAAGAGTAGAAGGTTAATTGGAGAAAGGAAAAGAACAGCTCTTTGTCACAGAGAGGAGTTCCAAATTGGTTGCCATGCTGCAGTGAAATGTGAGGGTTTTTATAAATGAGCTAGTGGGGAGTGGATATCTTATTTACATAGGGCACAGAAAACCAGTTAGGACCAGGTGTGCCATTTGCACAGAGCAGAATCTCTGGCAACCCCCACCTGACTCCTTTATTATACAGGTGGGCCCTTAGCTTGGACTACTCCACATTGTTTATCTCCTTCCACCGTGCATATGCAAAAAAGGGAAGGCGGAGTTTTTGTGCCAGATTCCAGGTACCTCCATGCAGCTTCAGGCATCCTCCCCGCCCCATGCAAGCTTCCAACGTCCCTATCTTAGTGTGCCCCAAAATGGAAAAGGAATGTGCCCATTAACGCCCACTGTTTTTACTGGGGCCCATCGTATGCATGTAAAGTTTGGTGATTACCTAGGAAACTCTCCCTCTGTGCCAGAGTCGCTTATTTATGCTTTGCCACCTGATCTTCCAGGCGGCTCTTTATAAGAGAAGTGATTTCTTTGAACTGCGTGTGGTTAGAAAGTAAGTAATTTTTGAGCTGCTTTTAGTTAGGAGGAAAGTTTTTGCTGAGGACTCTTTCACCCCATCTACCTAAGTAATTTATTCATATCTCCTGTATCACCCCCACTTCATGCTCCTCACATGGCTTTTTTTCTGATTAGTTTAATCTTGAAGTAAAAGATGGGACAGAGTAATGTTCTGTTTCATAGCCTATATGTTACACCTGCATAACAAAGTTCACTCTCATAAGACATTTTTTCATCAAATCTAGAGATAAATTAACACTAACAAATAAACTACTTAACACTGTTGTAGCAAAAACATATTTTCGATGGCTTCTGCTTACAAAATCATCCTTGAAGATAATTTGGTAATATTAAAGAATAAATATTATTGAGAAATACCAATTTTGAATGAATGCTGTATTACATTTTTATTAATCGTATATCAACCGTAGCATCAATTGATAGGGCCAGGGGCTTAACTTTTCTAATTTAAAAAGTAACCATATTTGCTATATCTTATGGCTGTCAGTTTTTATAATTTAACTAAACTATTACCACAGTGTTTCGTCTTAGTAGTGTTTCTATTGGAAAATGAATTCTTTTACTTAGAACAATGAAAGGAATGAGTAATTTCTAAGTCTGAAAAGTGGATGCAAAGTTACCTGAAAGAAGAGCATTATGGCCATAGGTATATGATGTACAGTCTTGGGTGGATAATTTTGGCTTACTTCTGGGAATCTCTCTATACCCCTTAGCAGTCACCTACTTCAGGGTGAGGGAATCATTTTGGTGAGTAGTGAGTAAGCTCCTTACTTTATGGGAAAGCGTATTTTAAGTTGTTATATTCCACTGGCCTCTAAGAGTGATAAATATTTTTTTCATACATGCATCTCTTAATACATGGAGCTAAAATAGGTATCCATTCATTGTAATTGCTATATCAAAAATAATTATTACAAAAATGTTAATTATTTTTGTAATTGAGCTTTTATTACTTTTCAAGCACTGTGCCAAACACTTTACAAATAATATCACATTTCATAGTACATTTTACACGTGTAAAAATAGAAGGTTAAGAGATTACATTTTCCAAGGTCATGGCTAGCAAAGTCTGACTGTAGAGTTTGAATGAGTAATCACTACACAATACTGCTTAATAACAATAGGAATAAAAGTGTCCTTTTTCTCTTTCAGAGAGTCTCAAAAGAAGTTTAAATATCATTCAGTAGATGCAATCTATGAATTGGCTAGTGTAAAAATTATTTGTATTCAATGAATAGACTTTTCTTAGGGTAATTACTATTCATTGCATCTTGGGGTTATTTTCTCTGGAGTGTTTGTTTTAATGCAACTCATGTTGCTTTCTATTGGTTGTTTATCCATTTTCTAGATTAAAGTGAAACTGATTATTATGTAAATATTCAAATGCCCAAAATACTAATGAGTAAATCAGACAGTCTTATTAATGGTTTTCTACTACAGATGATTTATTTTTAGGCAGCATAAGTGCATTACAAGACTGAGGTTGAATTTGAAACTTATTTTTTACATTTTTTTTAGATTTTTATTTCAATGGTTTTTGAGGTACAGATGGTTTTTTTTACACAGATGAATTCTTTAGTGGTGATTTCTGAAATTTTGCTGCACCTGTCACTCGAGCAGTGTACACTGTACCCAATATGTAGTCTTTTATCCCTCACTGCACTCCCACCCTTCCCCCTCGAGTCACCAAAGTTCATAATATAATTCTCACACATTTCCATTCTCATAGCTTAGCTCCCACTTAAAAGTGAGAACACACAATATTTGAATTTTCATTTCTGAGTTACTTCACTTAGAATAATGGCCTCCAGCTCCAGTGAAGTTGCTGCAAAAGACATTATTTTATTCCTTTTTATGGCTGAGTAGTATTCCGTGGTGTATATATACCACATTTTCTTTATCCACTCATTGAATGATGAGCCCTTAGGTTGATTTTATATCTTTGCAACTGTGAATTGTGATGCTACAAATACTGTGTGCATGTGTCTTTTTTACATAATGACTTATTTTCCTTGAGGTAGGTACCTAGTAGTGGGATTGCTGAATCAAATGGTAGTTTTACTTTAAGTTTTAAAGAATTAAATCTTCATACTATTTTCCGTAGTGGTTGTACCAATTTACATTCCCACCAGTAGTGTAAAAGTGTTACCTTTTCACCACATCCATGACAATGTATATTATGTTTTTACTTTTTAATTAGGGCCGTTCTTGCAGAAGTAAAGGGGTATCTCCTTGTGGTTTTATTTTGCATTTCCCTGATAATTAGTGATGTTGAGCATTTTTTCATGTGTTTGTCTGCTGTTTGTATATTTTCTTTGGAGAATTGTCTCTTCATGTCCTCTACCCACTTTTTGACTGGATTATTTGTTTTCTCCTTGCTGGTTTGCTTGAGTTCCTTGTAGATTCTAGATATTAGTACTTTGTTGGATGCATAGTTTGTGAATATTTTTTCACTCTATGAGATGACTGTTTACTCTGCTAATTATTAATTTTACTGTGCAGAGGCATTTTAGTTCACTTAAGTCCCATTTATCTATCTTCGTTTTTGTTGCATTTGCTTTTGGGTTGCTAGCCATGACTCTTTGCCTAAGTCAATGCCAAGAAGAGTTTTTCCAATGTTATCTTCTAGAATATTTATGGTTTCAGGTAGTAAATTTAATCATTTGATCCATCTTGTGCTGATTTTTGTATAAGGTGAGAGATGAGAATACAGTTTTATTCTTCTACATGTGGCTTCCCAGTTTTCCCAGCATTATTTATTGAACAGGGTGTCCTTCCCCCAATTTATGTTTTTGTATGCCTTGTCAAAGGTCAGTTGGCTGTAAGTATTTTGCTTTATTTCTGTGTTCTCTATTCTGTTCCATTGTTCTATGTGCTTATTTTTATACCAATACCATGCTGTTTTATAAATATAGCACTGTAGTATAACTTGAAGTCAGGTAATGCTTGCAGATTTGTTCTTTTTGCTTAGTATTGCTTTGGCATTGCAGACTCTTTTTTGGTTCCAGATGAATTTTTAATTTTTTTTCTAGTTCTGTAAATAATGTGATGGTATTTTGATAGGAATTGCATTGAATCTATAGATTGCATTGGGCAGTATGGTCATTTTCACAATATTGATTCTACCCAAAAATGAGCATGGCATGCGTTTCCATTTGTGTCAGCTATGATTTCTTTCAGCAGGATTTTGAAGATTTTCTTGTAGAGATCTTTCATCTCCTTGGTGAAATATTCCTAAATATATGTTTTGAAACTGCTGTAAAAGTGATTGAGTTATTGATTTCTCAGTTTGGTCATTGTTGTTGTATAGCAATGCTATTAATTTGTGTACATTGATTTTGTATCCTGAAACTTTGCTGAATTCATCTATCAGTTCTAGGAGTGTTTTGGATGAGTCTTTAGGGTTTTCTAGGTGTACAATCATACCATTGGTGAACAGTGACAGTTTGACTTCCTTTTTTTTCCAATTTGAATGCCATTTATTTATTGATTTGCCTGTCTGATTCCTCTGACCAAAAAGTCCAGTACTCTGTTGAGCAGAAGTGCTAAAAGTGGGCATCTTTGTATTGTTCCAGATCTCAGGGGAAATGTGTCAACATTTTCCTATTCAATATGATGTTGGCTGTGGGTTTGTCATACATGACTTTTATCACTTTGCAGTAAGTCTCTTCTTTGCCTATTTTGTTTAACGTTTTTATCATAAAAGGATGCTGGATTTTGTCAAATGAATTTTCTGTATCTATTGAGATGATCATATGCTTTTTAATTATATTTATTTGATGTATCACATTTAATGACTTGCATATGTTAAACCATCCCTGCATATCTGGTATGAAACTCATTTAATCATGATGTGTTATCTTTATGATATGTATGCTGTTGCATTTGGTTAGCTCGTATTTTGTTGAGGATTTTTGCATCTATGTTCATCAGGAATATTGGTCTGTAGTTTTCTTTCTTTGTTATTTCCTTCCCTGATTTTCATATTAGGGTGATACTGGCTTCATAGAATGATTTAGGGAGAATTTTCTTTTTCTCAATCTTTTAGAATATTTTCAGTAGGAATAATACAAATTTTTCTCTGAATGTCTGAAGAATTCAGCTGTGAATCTATTTCCGGGCTTTTCTTTTATGTTTGCAATTGTTTTATTACTGATTTAATCTCACTGCTTGTTATTGGTCTGTTTAGGTTTTATATTGCTTCCTGATTTAAAAAGGATAATTGTACATTTCCAGGAATTTATTCATCTCCACTAGATTTCTAGTTTGTTAGCATAAAGTTGTTCATAGTAGCCTTGAATAATTTTGTGTATTTCTGTGGTAATGGGTGTAATATCCCCCATTTCATTTCTAATTGAGCTTATTTGGAACTTCTCTCTTATTTTCTTGGTTAATTTGGATAATGGTCTGTCAATTTTGTTTATCGTTTACAAGAACTAGCTTTTTGTTTCATTTAATTTTTGTATTGCATTTTTTGTTTCAATTCTATTTAGTTCTGCTCTGATCTTTGTTATTTGTTTTCTTCTCCTGGGTTTGGATTTAGTTTGTTCTTTTTTTCTCTAGGTCCTTGAGGTGTGACATTAGGTTGTCTATTTGTGCTATTTCAGTCTTTTTGATGCAGTCATTTAATGCTATGAACATTCATCTTAGTGCCACTACTGTTGTATCCCAGTAGTTTTGATAAGTTTTGTCACTATTATCATTTAATTTAAAGAAGTTTTCAATTTCTATCTTGATTTCATTGTTAATCCCAAAGTCAGTATAGAGCAGACTATTTAATTTCCACATATTTGTATAATTTTGACGGTTCCTTTTGGAGGTGATTTCCAATTTTATTCTACTATGGTCTGAGAAGATAGTCAATATGATTTTTATTTTCTTAAATTTATTGAGACTTGTTTTGTGGCCTATCATATGGTCTACCTTGGGCAATGTTCAATGTTCTGCTGAGAATAATGTATATTCTGCAGTTTGGGGGAAGAATGTTCTGTAAATATCTGTTAAGTCCATTTGTTCTAAGGTTTGGTTTAAGTCCATTTTCTCTTTGTTGACTTTCTGTCTTGAAGGTCTGTCTAGTGCTATCAATGGAGTATTGAAATCACCTACTATTACTGTGTTGCCCTCTATCTCATTTCTAAGTTCCAAAATAATCTCCTTTGACTCCACGTTCCATATCCAGCAATTGTTTTTTAAAATTTGGGTGTTGCAGTGTTAGGTGCCTATAAATTCAGAATTGTACTTTATTCCTGTTGGACTAATCCGTTTATTATTATACAGTGTCCTCCCTTGTCTTTTTTCACTTTTGCTGCTTTAATGTCTGTTTTGTCTGATGTAAGAATAGCTTCTCCTGCTCCCTTTTGGTTTCAATGTGTTTGCAATATCATTTTTAGCTCCTTTACCTTCAGTTCATGTGAGTACTTATGTGTTACGTGAGTCTCTTGAAGACAACATATATCTGATTGGTAGTTTTTTATCCATTCTGCCATTCTGTATCTACCAGTAAAGTATTTAGGACATTTACATTGTATGTTAATATTGAGATGTGAGGTACTATAAAACATTATTAGAGAATAAAGTGAAATAAGCACTGTGTTCCTTTGTTGGTTGCTTAAACATTATGCCTCTCTGATTTGATTACCCAAAAAAGAAAATGCAAAGTTCTATTTTGATCACAAGTTTTCTTAGTATATTTTTTCACAAATAAGGATAGTCTAATATTTCTGTAACTCCCATAAACTATTTTAAGCACAAGTTCTTGGGAGTTATGTTTACCTCCTTAGATTTTTTTGTCTCCTCAGCTCACCCTAAATTTTCAACCTTTCTGTGCTTGTATGTTATGAACTACCAATGAATGGTAGACAAGATCTTATTTGAAAAAAAAAAAAAAAAAAACTATAGGCATTTAATGTTTAAACTACCATAAGTAATTGTAGTCAAAACTTATTTGTGTTTACTTGAAATATTTGAAAAAATAACACAAATATTTGATAAGCTCACATTGGCTTTTTACTTAAGTTTCTTGTGTTAGTTCTTGCACTAGTACAAATAAATACCAGAAACTGGGTAATGTATAAAGAAAAGAGTTAACTGAATCGCAGTTCTGCAGGCTGTAAAGAAAGCATGGCTGGGGAGGCCTCAGGAAACTTTCAAATATGACAGAAGTGGAAGCAGGCATGTCTTACCTGCCCAGAGCAGGAGAAAGAGAGAGAAGTGGGACGTGCTGCACACTTTTAAGCAAGTAGATCTCATGAGAACTCACTATCATAGTAACAGCAAGAAGGAAATATACTCTCATGATCAAATCAACTCCTACCAAGCCCGTCCTCTAACATTGAAGATTACAATTCAACATGATATTTGGGTGGGAACAGAAATGGAAACCATATCATTCCAACCCTGGATCCTCCTAAGTCTCACATCCTTCTCCCATTACAAAATACAATCATTCATTTTCAACAATTCCCCAAGTCTTAACTCATTTCAGCATTAACTCAAAAATCCACATCCAAAGTCCCATCTGAGGCAGACAAGTTTCTTCCCCCTATGAGCTTGTAAAATAAGTTAGTTACTTCCATGATACAATGAGAGTACAGGCATTGAGTAAATACTCCTCTTCCAATAGGGAGAATTTGGCCAAAAGAAAGGGGCTACATGCCCCATGCAAGACCAAAACCCAGCAGGATAGTTATTAAATCTTAAAGCTCCAAAATAATCTTTTGACTCCATGTCTCATATCCAGGCCACACTAATGCAAAGCTGGGTTTCCAAGGCCTTGAACATCTCTGTTCCTGTGGCTCTGCAGGACTTAGCCTCCACAGCTGATCTCAAGGGCTTGTGTTGAGTGCATGTGGCTTTCCCAGGCACACAGTGCAAGCTACCGGTGACTGTACTATTCCGTGTCCTGGAGGATAATGACATTCTTCTTATAGCTCCACCAGGCAGTGCCCCAATGTGGACTCTGTGTGGGAGCTACAACCCCACATTTCCCTTCCACACTGCCCTAGTAGAGGTTGTCCATGAGGGCTTGACCTCTGCAGCAGACTTATGCTTTGACATCTAGGCTTTTACCCACGTTTTCTGAAATTTAGGCAGAGGCTCCCATGCCTCAACTCTTGTACTCTGTGCACCCGCAGACTTAACACCACCTGGAAAGGTATATAGCTTTCACCCTCTGAAGCAGAAGCCTGAGTACCTGGGACATTTTGAGCCATGGCTGGGACTGGAGCAGTTGCATGCAGGAGGCAGTGCCCTGAGCCTGTGCAGGGCAATGGGGCCCTGGGCCTGGCCCATAAAACTATTCTTTTTTCCTAGGACTCCAGGTGTATAATAGGAGGGACTACTGTGAAGGTCTCTGAAATACCTTCAGAACCTTTTTTCATTGTCTTGGCTGTTAGTACTTGCTGTTCTTTTATAGGTTGGTGCATAAGTAATTGCAGCATCTGCCATTGAAAGTAATGGCAAAAAACACAATTACTTGTGTACCAACCTAGTAGTTATGTCAATTTTCTAAAGCAGTCTTGAATTCCTTCCTTGAAAATAGGTTTTTCTTTTCTGCTACATGGCATGGCTGCAAATTGTCCAGACTTTAATGCTCTACTTCCCTTTCTTTTAGAAATTTCAGTTTTACATTATTTCTTTGTTCATGAATGTGAGCATAGGCTGCTAGAAACAGACAGACCACATTTTGACAGCTTTGCTTTCTAGAAATTTCTTCCACCAGATACCCTAAATAATCACACTCAAGTTCAAATTTTCATAGATTTCTAGGACAGGGTCACCATGCCTCTGACCTTTTTCCTAATGCATAGGAAAAGTGACCTTTACTCCAGTTCCCAATAAGTTTTTTATCCCCAACTGAGACCTTCTCAGACTGGATTTCATTGTCCATATCACTGTCAGCATTTTGGCCACAACAGTTTTAAGAAGTCTCTAGGAAGTTTCAAACTTTGCCACATCTTTCTGTCTTCTGAGCCCTCCACACTCTTCCATCCAGCCTCTGCCAGTTACCCAGCTACAAAGTTACTTCCACATTTTCAGGTATCTTTATAGCAATGCCCCATTTCTGGTACCAATTTTCTGTATTACTTCTGTCTGGCACTACTATAAAGAAATACCTGAAACTGGGTAATTTATAAATAAAAGAGGTTTAATTGGCTCATGGTTCTGCAGGCTGTACAGGAAGCCTGGCTAGGGAGGCCTCAGAAAACTTTCAATTATGGTGGAAGTGGAAGCAGGCACATCTTACATGGCTAGAGCAAGAGGAAAAGAGAGAATGGAAAGGTGCTACACACTTTTAAATAACAAGATCTCACGATAACTCACTATCATGAGAATATCAAGGGAGAAATCTGCCCCCATGATCAAATCACCTCCCATCAGGCCCCTCCTCCAACACTGGGGATTACAATTCAACATGAGAGTTGGTCATGGGCACAAATCTAAACCATGTCATCTCTGTTAGCAAACTAGAAGTAATTAATTGCTCACTTTCAAAAACATTGAAAACTACTCACCCTAGAGACTAGTAGGTTATTAAGTGCATTTTTTTTGGAAGGCAGTTGCTACAGAGGCTATAAGGAACAAAGATTTTTCACCTATAAAGTATACAGTACACTAACTCCAAAGTGATTTAAAATTGACACAAAAAGCTTGATTCACGATTAGCAAGAGGACAAATAAACCTTCATTTGAAGCTCTAGGCATACATAATGTCCATGTATTGTCAAGAAAGCAATTCCTAAATGTAGAAAACAACAACAGTAAACTCTGATATGACTTTGATATTTTTAGTTCAGAGAAATAGCTTAATTAAAATTAGGTTGTAGGTTATTTCATAGTTGTGATCAGAAAAGTGCAAGTCTTGTGAGAAAAGAAGTAAACAATAAAAGCATCCTCAGTGCTAAATTATTGTACTTTGTTTTAAAATGCAAGCATATGTCACTAATCAGCAACTTGATTATGTAGTTGACTTTATACGCTACATAGTAAGGAAATGAGATTTACCTGATGATGTTTTTCTTCTTTTTGGTCCTTGTTAATTTCTAGGTCAGACATTTTTAAGGTCTCCCCCAACAGAGGAAACATGGCAGATGATATGATAATTTGGACTGAGAAAAGCTTTGATTCAGCTCCAACACTTACTAACAAATTGAGAAACTTCTTTAAATTCTCATCTGTATCCTCATCTGTAAAATGGTGGTAATAATGGTACCTACTAGATTGGGCTGTTATGGGTATTGAGTGAAATAATATATGCACTGTACTTGACTCCATAACTGGCATATGGTAAATGTTAAGTTTTCATCTTCCTTCAGTTGATGTAGAGGGCCAGTAGAACTGGAAAAACTCAGAAACCATCTTTGGATGTGAACAGAAAGTTGTCCACTTTGTGGTCGTTTTTATTCCCTAGTACATTATGTATTGGCCAACCATAATTGAGTGGCTAACATGATATAGTAGACCAATTCAAGCAACATTTCTCTGAAATGTATTAGTGAAGTGCTCTGTTTCAGGTAATAGTGTTAAATCCCTTCACGTTAACATATCAGTCCCTGATGTTGAGGGATGGCTTCCTGGAACTAAACCCTGGAGCCTCATTACTGCAAGCAGACTGCAAGTAGGGAAGAATGGTGGAAACTTAGTCATGAAATTCTCCCTCATCTCCTGCCTTCAGAGATGTGCTTTCCCATGTGATACATTTTCTCTTGGATCATAATACCAATAATGTGGTATGATGGAGAATGATTTTATGTCTGGAGCTAAATGCATACACAAAGGAAATGGCAGTTTTACCCATAACCTTAGGGCTGTTACAGAATTGTAAGGCAAACAGATGAAGCAACTTTCTTCTCATTTAATTCACTCACTTCCCAATTGCAGGTCTGAATTTCTTTCTCAGTAAAATGTGGGGCTAGAATTGATAGTCTCTAAGATTTTTGTTGGCTCCATTTTTCGTATTAATCTTTACACTGAGAAATGTTTAAAAAAGACGTTTTACAATGAAGGGGGCCTGCCTCTCCACATCCGTGGATACTTCTCAAAAGGTAGAGACGAGAGACTGAGAAAAGAAATAAGACACAGAGACAAAGTATAGAGGAAGAAAAGTGGGCCCAGGGGACCGGCGCTCAGCGTATGGAGGACCTGCACCGGCACCAGTCTCTGAGTTCCCTCAGTATTTGTTGATCACTATCTACCATCTCTGCGAGGGGGATGTGGCAGGACTATAGGGTAATGGTGGGGAGAGGGCACACAAGAAAACATGTGAACGAAGGACTCTGTGTCATAAATAAGTTTAAGGAAAGGTGCTGTACCTCGATGTGCACATAGGCCAGATTTATGTTTGACTTTACACAAACATCCCAGTGCAGTAAAAAGCAGTATTGCAGTAAAGAGCAGTATTGCCGCCAGCATGTCTCACCTCCAGCCATAAGGTGGTTTTCTCCTATCTCAGTAAATAGAATGTATGATCGGGTTTTACATTGAGACATTCCATTCCCAGGGATGAGCAGGAGACAAATACCTTCCTCCTATCTCAACTGCAAAGAGTCCTTCTTCTTTCACTAATCCTCCTCAGCACAGACCCTTTAGGGGTGTCGGGCTGGGGGACGGTCAGATCTTTCCCTTCCCACGAGGCCATATCTCAGACTGTCTCAGTGGGGAGAAACCTTGAACAATACCCAGGCTTTCTTGGGCAGAGGTCCCTGCAGCCTTCCGCAGTGCATTGTGTCCCTGGGTACTCAAGACTGGAGAATAGCAGCGACTTTTACCAAGCATACTGCCTGCAAACACATTTTTAACAAAGCACATCCTGCACAGACCTAAATCCATTAAACCTTGAGTCAATACAGCACATGTTTCTGCGAGTACAGGGTTGGGGCTAGGGTTACAGATTAACAGCATCTCAAGGAGACGAATTTTTCTTAGTACAGATCAAAATGGAGTTTCTTATGTCTTCCTTTTTCTACACAGACACAGTAACAGTCTGATCTCTTTCTTTCCCCCACATTGCATTTGTGATTACTGGGTGCTTGACAGATTCTAAAAGGACCATTGTGGGGCTTGTTAGATTAGTGACATACACTCAGGCACTAGAGGCAGACACTACTTTGAACTCTAGCTTTGCCACTTATTAGTCACGTGTTATTTGGCTTGTCCTTTAGTTTTTTGGTTATTGTTTCAATTCTGTAAAATCTAACTCTGAGAGACCTTCAGGAGTTAAAATAAAAATCATTTTACGTAGCACTTGATGAATAACATTAATAAAATTATTAACTATGATGGTATTATTATTGGAGCAAAAGAGAGTCAGTCATGCAAGTTTCATAATAATAGTATTGCTCTGGCAAATAAAGCAGAGGAACAGTTTAAATAGAGTAGCCGTATGTCATTTACATAATTTTCTGTCAAGTCCCCCAAGTCTATGGAGAGATTACTAAGTAGAAATGAAAAGAACAACTTACACACAAATATCTATGAGCAAAACACAGTGCCAAATGGGGACCATAGTAATAAAGAAAAGATGAAAGAGAAGAATTTTTTTTTTTCCTTTTCATCACAGAACATAACATGACGTCAATGACCTGAGGTGTTTTGTGTATCTATAGCACCATCACTACCAGTGGTTTGGAGACACTCTCTGGTTGCAATAGCATCAAGACACCTTCTTGGTGCCTTGTATTTAAGAGGACTTTGTCCACAAATACTACCTCTACTCTGGGTTCTTATAACAAACACCCCATTCGGTGTTTATTTTTTTTAATGTCATCTGTACAAGAGACACTGTTAATTAATGCCTGACTCTCAAACTCAACCTTGACATAGATCATCAAAATAAGCAAATGAAGGCATCTGTTGCCTTGAGAAGCAAAATGGCAAACTCCAGATGGCAACTGTGAGGGCTACTCATTAACTCATGAGGGCTCTCCTCTAGGAAATTCCCAAAAATAGATGTGGGAAGGAGACTTGAAGGGAAATGGAAAGTTCTGAGTAGATGAGACAGGGCACAGGCAGAGCCAGAGCACGTCTGGACTATTATTACGACTTTAGTTAGTTTGTTGTTATTTTTTTTAACTTGCAGGAAGAAATGGAATGACAAATATTGACTGTGTTATAAGCTTGGTAGTGAGTTAGAAATCATCAGCACTTTGTATATCTGTACTTTTAACTAGAATTCAAAACTCCCTGTAAATCTTAGCAAAGGCCTTCTATTTCCAGACTGTTTACATTATTCACAACTAGTGAAGGTATTTATTTTTGTGGAAGATTTATCAAAATCTTTCTCCTCTTAACTCCCATAATCATCTCCATCTTGTAGGAACTTATTAAAGATAAGCAGATCAGATTGCTGAACGTTGCCAAAAGAAAATAAAACATCCTCCCTAAATGTAGCAATTAAGTAAATTATTAATTGTTTGATGCCATCATCTTGAAAACATACATATGGCATCTAGGGGAAAAAAGCTATCACACTAACTAAAAAGCTTTAAATGGTTGATTTAATCACAAGTAAACTTGTGGGTAACTGCGCATTATTAATTTTATTGGCATGTAACACTTTCTCCAAAGGGCATATTTTGTTCAGTATTTAAAAATAAGTGATGCGGATCTTTTTCATATCTATGCAGTATAAATCATAAGTAAAAGGAGAACAACTTTTTTAAATGTAAAAAGCAATATTTTGCCAGTTTATTTTGCTACTCCCTTTTTCCTTTGTTAAAAACATTTCAAAATAGCAATAACGACATCTGCTGGTCAGTTCATTGAGTCTGGAAATAAATGGAGATCTGTCTCTAGAGAAGTGCCAAAAATGAAACAAAACAAACGGATAATTGGAAAGGTGTTCACATTATATTTGTTAAAATTTGTGAAATCTAAAACTCACTCATTAAGATTTTAGGCTTAAACAGGATATTTGATATGTAATACAATTCTTAAGTAAATTAACCTTCCACAATCCCAGAGTCTTTATTATCATAAGCAGTTTTGGCTTTGTTGACATTCTGTGAGCTATTGACAAGAAATGTCCATCTGTACTAATTCCGGTAATGCCTGGCAACCTTAGTGCTATGTTAGTGACTTAATGTATAGATATATTACACTGGAAAAATGTGTTAGCTTAAACCTTTTTTATTTTTATTTTTTGAAGTTATGTCAATTTGAGGGATCCTAATACCTTTAAAAATTGAGCTATACTCAGGCAATTCCCATGATTACCGGGAAGGACATGTTTGTGTGAACCACAAGCTATAAGGAGAGATTACATTATGGCATTGATTTGGTTATGCCTTTATTTCAAATTTTTTTAAATGTCCATGAAGGTGAAAAAAAATAAGGACAAGTCAGAATGCCGATAATGTTTGAATTTTTGAAATATATTTTTCCTATTTTTTATTTTTGTTCTAGCTTTTCAAAATATAATTTTGTATTAGTCCATTCTCATATTGCTATAGATACATACCTGAGACTGAGTAATTTATAAATTAGGTTTAATTGGCTCATGGTTCCACAGGCTATACACGAGGCACAACAGCTTCTGCTCAGCTTCTGAGAAAGCCTCAGGAAACTTAGAATCATGGCGGAATGTGAAGGGGGAGCAGGAGCAAGAGAGAAGGTAGAAGGAGGTGCTACACACATTTTTTTTTTTTTTTTTTGAGACGGGGTTTCACTCTTGTTGCCCAGGCTGGAGTGCAATGGCATGATCTCGGCTCACCGCAATCTCTGCCTCCCAGGTTCAAGCAATTCTCCTGCCTCAGCCTCCCTGGTAGCTGGGATTATAGGTATGTGCCACCATGCCCAGCTAATTTTGTATTTTTTGTAGAGACGGGGTTTCTCCATGTTGGTCAGGCTGGTCTCGAACTCCCAACCTCAGATGATCCACCCACCTCGGCCTCCCAAAGTGCTGGGATTACAGGCGTGAGCCACCGGGCCCGGCGTTACACACTTTTAAACAACCAGTTCTCATGATAACTCACTCACATACTATCACAAGAACAGCACCAAGGGGATGGAGGATAGTGCTAAACCATTCATGAAGGACTACACGCATGATCCAATCACGTCTCACCAGGCCCCACCTCCAACATTGGGGATTACAATTTGACATGAGAATTGGGTGGGGACACAGATCCAAAGCACATCAACTTCAAATGTGTCTTGGCCACTGAACATAGAGGGGAATCAAGATGCTCTAATATTTGTAGAGTGGCAGAAATGATCTCTGAAATGAATGTAACCTCCACTTAGTTTGATTTTAAGACCTTCTTATTTCCAGCACTCAGAAGTGTATCCAACAATAGAATATTCTGGGGAGGGATGGAGCTCTAATTGAAATAGAATTCTCATGTAGTGTAAAAACAAACAAACAAACAAAAAACTAGAGATGCTCTCAGAGAGGAGGAATTTGGGGACAGAAAGTCTCCATTGGTACCCCAACAGAATAAGAAATCTTAGGTTTTTCCACTCTGGATCTTTAAAGAAAAATAAGAGCACAACGTCATTAGGAGTCATCCCTGCACACACACCACACCATATAAAGCTTAGTATACTCCTAAAAGTATGCTCCATAGACCACAAAGACCAAAATCGCTTGAAAAGCATGTAAAAATGAAGCCCCCTGGGCCCCACCTCAGACCTACTACATTAGATGCTGGAGATACAGCAGTGAACAAAAAATAAAAATATCCTTGCCTGCATAAAACTTATAGTCCAGTGGTTCTTAATCAATAAACTAGAAATTGCATTAGCATAGAAGAGGCAGATTGCAAAGCAGTAACTAAGATGATTTAGTCAAATGAAAGATTGAAAGGGCTGTGCAGTAACTAAGATGATTTAGTCAAATGAAAGATTGAAAGGGCTGTTTTACCACAGGAAAGATGATATGGTGGTCTGGAATTGGGTGGGAAGGATAAACTGATGACAAGCATTTTTTACTCAGGATTGCTGTAAAGAAAAAATACAGGGAAAATTACGAAGAAAATAAAACACTGCAAGGAATGAAAAAGGAGAAAGAATAAAGGGAGAAAATTTTAAAAAACAATGGGTTAAGTTTGTGTTTGAGAGAGCACAGGAGTGGGGACGATGCATGCAACTTTTCCAGATAAAGAAGAAAATAACAAAATAGGCAATGCTGATTAGAACCTAAAGTTGAAGTATGATAAAAGCATACTAAAAGTGTAAAGGAGAATAATTACAGGTCATAGCAACAGCAACAGTTAAAAGAGATTTGGGAATACATGCGGAGAGTTAGGAGGAAATATTGAAGGAGGGAATGCAAAACCTGTAATCACAAGGACACCAAGGCAAAGAATTGAGGCTGATGCTAGTGGAATAAGTGGGAGTACACATGGATAAAAAAAAGAAATAGTCACAACTGATAACTGGAAAAATGTTTTTCATTTGACGTTTTTCTAGAAGTGTCCTCTTTACTTTCCCATCATACTGTTACTTGTCTTGTATTGTGTCCAACAATAATGAATAGAAGTTGGAATCCTTCTTCAGAAAAGGAAAGAAAAATACTTTGAACTTCAGCAAGATGAATTATCACTGCATCTTTATTCTATTCTCTACTATGAATACTTTTTAAAAATGCAAATGGTGCTCCTGAGGACAGCAGGACTTATAATGCTCCGAAGTGTTCGAAGGTTTAGTGTTTACCTAACAATGCCGTCTTGGTTAGTTCTCCATCCTCACCCTCTTTACAAACAATTCTGTTTTCTTGTAATGATACATCTCCCCGAAATAAGCTTCCTATAAACTCTCTAGTGTCTCCTTCAAGAGTCTGTAATTTTAATAAACATTTTAGCAGAATGTTTTGCACTTCAGAAAATCCAAGCCATGAATTTTCAAAAGTAGACTCCCCGTTGTAAAGATAGTTCAGAAATGCAGAAAAATTTAGAGATTAAAGTAACAAACAAAGAAATATCTATGACCTATAATTAACTAAAAGTTACCATTTAATTATTTTTGGTTTCCGAGTTTATGCCCACCTGTGAATATAAACGAAGCAAAATCATAGTTAACCTGGAGTCCTTTTTTCCCTTCCCCAGGCCCAATCCCATCCATCCCACTTTCACCATCTCTGCTTTAGAGGAAATTAATAAAATAAATTTGTTGTGTCTTTGTAGTTCATTTTAACCTTCTTAGAAAATATTATGCGTATGCATATATACACATTAACAATATATAACGTTACCTAGCATCTTTTATTTATTTTATTTTAACTTTATTTTATTCACTTTCTGTGGTAAGAACACTTAACATGAGATCTACACTCTTAACAAAGTTTTAAGTGTACAATACATTATTGTTACTTTAGGTATAATATTGTACAGCAGATTGCAAGAGTTTATTCATTTTTGTATAACCGAAACTTTATGCCAATTTATTAGTAATATTTTATTTCCCTCTCCCTGCAGCTAGTGGCAATCATCGCTTCACTCCTTGATATTATAAATTTGACTATTTTGTTTTATTTATTTATTTACATCTTTTATTTCAATAGCTTTTGGGGTACAAGTGGTTTTTGGTTGCATGGATACGTTCTATAGTGTTGAATTCTGAGATTTTAATGCACCATGCACCTGTCACCCTAATGTTATATGCTGTATGTCATTTTTTGTCCCTCAGCCTCCTCCCACCCTCCCCCTTATGAGTTCCTAAAGGCCATCATATCAGTCTGTATGTCTTTGCATCCTCATAGCTTAGCTCCCCATTACAACTGAGAAAATAAGGTCTTTTGTTTTATATTTCTGAGTTACCTCACTTAAAATAAAATCATCCAGTTCCATCCAAATTGCTGCAAAAGACATGATTTTGTTCATGTTTATGAATGGCTGAGTAGTATTTCATGCTGTATATACCGCATTAAAAAAATACACTCATTGGTTGATGGGCACTTCAGTTGGTTTCATATTTTTGCAATTGTGAATTGTGCTTCTATAAACATGTGTGCATGTGTCTTTTTCATACAATGACTTATTTTGTGTGCGGGGGTCAGTGGGTAGACACCCAGTAGTTGGCTTGCTGAATCAAATGGTAGATCCAGTTTTAGTTCCTTAGGAATCTCCATACTGTTGTCCATAGAGGTTGTACTAATTTACATTCCCACCATCAGTGTATAAGTATTCTCTTTTCACTATATCCATACAAACATCTAGAGAGTTTTTTTAATGTTTTAATAAGTTCCATTCTTGCGGGATTAAGGTGGTATCTAATTACATTTTAAATTTGCATTTCCCTAATGATTAATGATGTTGAGCATTTTTTCATTGGACATTTGTAAATCTTCTTTTGAGAAATATCTACTCATGTCCTTTACACAGTTTTTGATGAAATTATTCATTTCTTTATTGCTGATTTGTTTGAGTTCCTTGTAGATTCTGGATACTGGTCTTTCCAGATGCATAACTTGAAACTATATTCTCCCATTCTGTTGGTTGTTTGCTTACTCTACTGATTATTTCTTTTGTTGTGCAGAAGCTTTTTAGTTTAATTAGATACCATTTACTTATTTTTGTTTTGGAGGCATTTGATTTTGGGGTCTTAGTCATGAATTCTGTGCCTGGGCTGGTGTCCAAAAGAGATTTTCCAATGCTATCTTCTAGAATTTTTATGGTTTCAGGTTTTAGATTTAAGTCTTTGATCCATCTTGAGTTGATTTTTGTATAAGGTGAGAAATGAGAACCCAGTTTCATTCTTCTACATGTGGTTTGGAAGTTTTTCCAGCACCATTTAGTGAATAGGGTGTCCTTTTTCCAATTTATGTTTTAGTATGCTTTGTCAAGGATCAGTTAGCTATGGGTATCTGGCTTTATTCCTGGGTTCTCTATTCAGTTCCATTTTTATATGTGCCTACATTTATACAAATAGCATGCTGTTTTGGTAACTATAGCTTTGTGGTGTAACCCAAAATTCAATAACGTGGTGCCTCCAGATTTGTTATTTTTGTTTACAATTACTTTGGCTATTCAGGCTCTTTTTGGGTACTATAAATTTTAGGATTGTTTTTTCTAATTCTGTGAAAAATGATGTTGGTATTATAATGGAAACTGCATTGAATCAGTTGATTGCTTTGAGAAGTATGATCATTTTCACACTATTGATTCTTCCTATCCATGAGCATGGAATGTGTTTTCATTTTTGTGTGTCATCTATGATTTATTTCAGTAGTGTTTGTTTATTTGTCATTCTCTTTCTAGCGATATTTCATCTTCCTTGTTGTTTTATTTCTTTGCAGCTGTTGTAAAAGAGACTGAGTTCCTGATTTGATTCCCAGTTTGTTCATTGAATGGTGCATATTAGTGCAACTGATTTGCATACATTGATTTTGTAATGTGAGACTTTACTTAACTTGTTTATCAAATATAAAAGTCTTTTGAAGGAGTCTTTAGGATTTCCTAGGTATATAATTATATCATCTTCAAACGGTAATAGTTTGACTTCCTCTTTCCCAATTTGGATGTATTTTATCTCTTTCTTTTATTTAATTGCTCTGGCTAGTACTTCCAGAACTATGTTGAATAGGAGTGGTGAAAGTGGGCATCCTTATCTTCTTCCAGTTCTCAGGGGCAATACTTTCAGGATTTCCCTATTCAGTATGATGTTGGCCGTGAGTTTATCATACATGGTTTATTTATTTTGAGGCAGGTTCCTTCAGCTGATGGATTCATCTGTGAATCTACCTGGTCCTGGGCTTTATTTTGTTGGCAATTTATTTTATATTATTGATTCAATCTTGGTGCTTGCTATTGGTCTGTTTGGGGTTTCTATTTGTTTCTGATTGAATCTAAGAGGGTTTTATATTTCCAATAATTTGTTCATTTTCTCTAGGTTTTCTAGTTTATGCACACAAAGGTGTTAATAGTAGTCTAAAATAATCTTTTGTATTTATATGGTGTCAGTTGTAATGTCTCCAATTTCATTTCCAATTGAGCTTATTTAGATCTTCTCTCTTCTTTTCTTGGTTAATCTAGCCAATGGTCTATCAATTTTGTTTATATTTTCAATGACCCACCTTCTTGTTCTGTTTCTCTTTTGTATATTTTTTGTTTTAATTTAATTTCATTCTGCTCTGATTTTTTGTTATTTCTTTTCTTCTGCTAGCTTTAGGTTTAGCTTGCTTTTTTTTCTCTAGTGACATTAGGTTGTCAATTTGTGCTCTTCTGGATTTTTTGACGTAAGTATTCAGTACTGTAAATTTTTCTCTTAGCACTGTTTTTGTTGTATTTCTGAACTTGTAGTAACTTCTGTCACAATTATTGTTTGTTTCATAGAATTTTTAAATTTTCATCTTGATTTCACTGTCAGCCCAAAAATCATTTAGGAGCAGATCATTTAATTTCCACATATTTGTATAGTTTTGAAGATTCCCTTAGGAGTTAATTTATAATTTTATTTCACTGTGGTCTGAGAAGATACTTGATATGGTTTTGATTTTCTTAAATGTATTGATTTGTTTTGTGATTTATCATATGGTTTACCTTGGAGAAATGTTCCACGTGCTGATGAGAAGAATATATATTTTGCAAGTGGTTACGTAGAATGTTCTGTCATTATCCGTTCAGTTCATTTGTTCTAGAGTGTAGTTTAATTTCATTGTTTGGTAACTTTCTGTCTTGATTATCTGTCTAGTGCTTTCACTGGTGTACTGAGGTCCCCTACTATTACTGTATTGCTGTCTATCTCACTTCTTTGGTCGAGTAGCAACTGTTTTATAAATCTGGTAGCTCCAGTGTTAGGTGTATATGAATTTTAAATTTAATATATTCTTGTTGGATTTATACTTGTATTATTATATAATGACCTTATTTGTCTTTTTTAAGTTGTTGTTGCTCTAAAGCCTGTTCTATCTGATACAATAATTATATCAGACTCCTGATATAAATTTAATAAAAACTCTTGCTCACTTTTGATTTTCACTTGTATACTTAACCCCAAACTCCTGCTTGCTTTTGGTTTTGATTTGCATGGAATATCTTTTTTCAAACTTTTACGTTGAGTTTATATGAATCCTTCTGTGTTTGGTGAGTCTTTTGAAAACAGCACATATTTGGTTTTTGAGTTTTTATTTATTCTACCATTCTATATCTTTTAAGTGGAGCATTTAAGCCATTTACATTCATTGTTAATGTTGAGTTGTAAGCCACTATTCTGTTTTTTATGTTTACTGTTGCCTTAACATTTTTTGTTGTTGTTGTTGCATTACTGTTTTGTAGTCCTTGTGAGTTTTACACCATTGAGATGTTCTATTTTACTGCATATTGAGCTTTTCTTTCAATAATTGAAACTTTTTTTAGCATTTCTTTTAGTTCTGGTTTTGCAGTGTCAAATTCTCTTAGCATTTGATTCTCTGAAAATGGCTTTATTTCTCCTTCATTTATAAAACTTAGTTTTGCTGTATGCAAAATTCTTGGCTGACAGTTATTCTGCTTAAGGATGCTGAATGTGGGACCCCAATCCTCTCTGGCATGTAGGGTTTCTGCTGAGAAATCTGCTGATAGTCTGACAGGTTTTCTTTTGTAAGTTACTTGATGCTTTTGTTTTATTGCTCTTAGAATTCTTTTCTTCATGTTGACTTTAGATAACCTGATGACTATGTGCCTTTGTGATTATCTTCTGCAATGAATTTCCCAGAAGTTAATTGAGGTTCTTCTTCTTCCTTTTTTTTTTTTTTTTTTTTTTTGATATCTGAGGCCAGAGAAGATTTTTTCAATTATTCCCCCAAATAAGTATTCCAAACTTTTCACCTTCTCTTCTCCCTTAGGAGTACCACTTATTCTTAGGATTGGTCATTTTACATAATTCCATTTTTTTTTGAGACTTTGTTCATTTCTTTTTATTATTTTCTCTTTATTTTCATCTGACTAGGTTAATTTGAGAGCCTCATCTTTGAGCTCTGAAATTCTTTCTTCCACTTATTCTAGTCTATTTATTTTTATTATTATACTTTAAGTTCTAGGGTACATGTGCACAACGTGCAGGTTTGTTACATATGTATACATGTACCATATTGATGTGCTGCACCCATTAACTCGTCATTTACATTAGGTATATCTCCTAATGCTATCCCTCCTCCATTCCCCCCACCCCATGATAGGACCTGGTGTGTGATGTTCCCCTTCCTGTGTCCAACTGTTCTCATTGTGCAATTCCTACCTATGAGGGAAAACATGCAGTGTTTGGTTTTCTGTTCTTGCGATAGTTTGCTGAGAATGATGGTTTCCAGCTGCATCCATGTCCCTACAAAGGACACGAACTCATTCTTTTTTATGGCTGCATAGTATTCCATGCTGTATATGTGCCACATTGTCTTAATCCAGTCTGTCATTGATGGACATTTGGGTTGGTTCCAAGTCTTTGTTATTGTGAATAGTGTTGCAATAAGCATATGGGTGCATGTGTCTTTATAGCAGCATGATTTATAATCCTTTGGGTATATACCCAGTAATGGGATGGCTGGGTCAAATGATATTTCTAGTTCTAGAAACTTGAGGAATCGCCACATTGTCTTCCACAATGATTGAACTAGTTTACAGTCCCACCAACAGTGTAAAAGTGTTCGTATTTCTCCACATCCTCTCCAGCACCTGTTGTTTCCTGACTTTTTAATGATTGCCATTCTAACTGGTGTGAGATGGTATCTCATTGTGGTTTTGATTTGCATTTCTCTGATGGTGAGTGATGATGAGCATTTTTCATGTGTCTGTTGACTGCATAAATGTCTTCTTTTGAGAAGTGTCTGTTCATATCTTTTGCTCACTTTTCGATGGGGTTGTTTGTTTTTTTCTTGTAAATTTGTTTGAGTTCTTTGTAGGTTCTGGATATTAGCCCTTTGTCAGATGAGTAGATTGCAAAAATTTTCTCCCATTCTGTAGGTTGCCTGTTCACTCTGATGGTAGTTTCTTTTGCTGTGCAGAAGCTCTTTAGTTTAATTAGATCCCATTTGTCAATTTTGGCTTTTGTTGCCATTGCTTTTGGTGTTTTAGACATGAAGTCCTTGCCCATGCCTATGTCCTGAATGGTATTGCCTAGGTTTTCTTCTAGTGTTTTTATGGTTTTAGGTCTAACATTTAAGTCTCTAATCCATCTTGAATTAATTTTTATATAAGATGTAAAGAAGGGATCCAATTTCAGCTTTCTACATATGGCTAGCTAGTTTTCCTAGCACCATTTATTAAATAGGGAATCCTTTCCCCATTTCTGGTTTTTGTCAGGTTTGTCAAAGATCAGATGGTTGTAGATGTGTGGTATTATTTCTGAGGACTCTGTTCTGTTCCATTGGTCTATATCTCTGTTTTGGTACCAGTACCATGCTGTTTTGGTTACTGTAGCCTTGTAGTATAGCTTGAAGTCAGGTAGCGTGATGCCTCCAGCTTTGTTCTTTTGGCTTAGGATTGTCTTGGCAATGCAGGCTCTTTTTTGATTCCATATGAACTTTAAAGTAATTTTTTTTCCAATTCTGTGAAGAAAGTCATTGGTAGCTTAATGGGGATGGCATTGAATCTATAAATTACCTTGGGCAGTATGGCCATTTTCACAATATTGATTCTTCCTATCCATGAGCATGGTATGTTCTTTCATTTCTTTGTCTCCTTTTTTATTTCACTGAGCAGTGGTTTGTAGTACTCCTTGAAGAGGTCCTTCACATCCCTTGTAAGTTGGATTCCTAGGTATTTTATTCTCTTTGAAGCAATTGTGAGTGGGAGTTCACTCATGATTTGGCTCTCTGTTTGTCTGTTATTGGTGTATAAGAATGCTTGTGATTTTTGCAAATCAACTTTGTATCCTGAGACTTTGCCGAAGTTGCTTATCAGCTTAAGGAAATTTTGGGCTGAGATGATGGGGTTTTCTAAATATACAATCATGTCATCTGCAAACAGGAATAATTTGACTTCTTCTTTTCCTAATTGAATACCCTTTATTTCTTTCTTCTGCCTGATTTCCCTGGCCAGAACTTCCAACACTATGTTGAATACGAGTGATGAGAGAGGGCATCCCCGTCTTGTTCCAGTTTTCAAAGGGAATGCTTCCAGTTTTTGCCCATTCAGTATGATATTGGCTGTTGGTTAGTCATAAAAAGCTCTTATTATTTTGAGAAACATTCCATCAATACCGAATTTATTGAGAGTTTTTAGCATGAAGGGCTGTTGAATTTTGTCAAAGGCCTTTTCTGCATCTATTGAGATAATCATGTGGTTTTTGTCTTTGGTTCTGTTTATATGCTGGATTACATTTATTGATTTGTGCATGTTGAACCAGCCTTCCATCCCAAGGATGAAGCCCACTTGATCATGGTGGATAAGCTTTTTGATGTGCTGCTGGATTCGGTTTGCCAGTATTTTATTGAGCATTTTTGTATTGATGTTCATCAGGGATATTGGTCTAAAATTCTCTTTTTTTGTTGTGTCTCTGCCAGGCTTCAGTATCAGGATGATGTTGGCCTCATAAAATGAGTTAGGGAGGAGTCCCTCTTTTTCTATTGATTGGAATAGTTTCAGAAGAAATGGTACCAACTACTCCTTGTACCTCTGGTAGAATTCGGCTGTTAATTCGTCTGGTCCTGGACTTTCTTTGGTTGGTAGGGTATTAATTATTGCCTCAATATCAGAGTCTGTTATTGGTCTATTCAGGGATTCAACTTCTTCCTTGTTTAGTCTTGGGAGAGTGTATGTGTCCAGGAATTTATCCATTTCTTCTAGGTTTTGTAGTTTATTTGTGTAGAGGTTTTTATAGTATTCTCTGATGGAAGTTTGTATTTCTGTGGGGTCAGTAGTGATATCTCCTTTATCATTTTTTATTGTGTCTATTTGATTCTTCTCTTTTTCTTCTTTAGTACTCTTGTTAACAGTCTATCAATTTTGTGGATGTTTTCCAAAAAACAGCTCCTGGATTCATTGATTTTTGGAAAGATTTTTTGTGTCTCTATCTCCTTCAGTTCTGCTCTGATCTTAGTTATTTCTTGCCTTCTGCTAGCTTTTAAATGTGTTTGCTCTTGCTCCTCTAGTTCCTTTAATTGTGATGTTAAGGTGTCAATTTTGGATCTTTCCTGCTTTCTCTTATGGGTGTTTAGTGCTATAAATTTCCCTCTACACACTGCTTTAAATGTGTCCCAGAGATTCTGATATGTTGTATTTTTGTTCTCATTGGTTTCAAAGAACATCTTTATGTCTGCCTTCATTTCGTTATGTACCCAGTAGTCATTGAGGAGCAGGTGGTTCAGTTTCCTTGTAGTTGAGGGGTTTTGAGTGAGTTTCTTAATCCTAAGTTCTAGTTTGATTGCACTGTTGTTTGAGAGACAGTTTGTTATACTTTTTTGGTTTTTTTGTTTACATTTGCTGAGGAGTGCTTTACTTACAACTATGTGGTCAATTTTTGAATAAGTGCGATGTGGTGCTGAGAAGAATGTATATTGTATTGATTTGGGGAGGAGAGTTCTGTATGTCTATTAGGTCCACTTGGTGCAGAGCTGAGTTCAATTCCTGGATATCCTTGTTAACTTTCTGTCTCATGGATCTGTCTTATGTTGACAGTGGGGTGTTAAAGTCTCCCATTATTTTTGTGCAGGAGTCTAAGTCTCTTTGTAAGTCTCTAAGGACTTGCTTTATGAATCTGAGTGCTCTTGTGTTGAGTGCACTTATATTTACAATAGTTAGCTCTTCTTGTTGAATTGATCCCTTTACCATTATATAATGGCCTTCTTCTTTGTCTCTTTTGATCTTTGTTGGTTTAAAGTCTGTTTTATCAGAGACTAGGATTGCAACCTCTGCCTTTTTTTGTTTTCCATTTGCTTGGTAGATCTTCCTCCATCCCTTTATTTTGAGCCTATGTATGTCTCTGCATGTGAGATGGGTCTCCTGAATACAGCACACTGATGGGTCTTGACTCTTTATCCAATTTGCCAGTCTGTGTCTTTTAATTGGAGCATTTAGCCCATTTACATTTAAGGTTAATATTGTTATGTGTGAATTTGATCCTGTCATTATGATGTTAGCTGGTTATTTTGCTCGTTAGTTGATGCAGTTTCTTCCTAGCATCGATGGTCTTTACATTTCGGCATGTTTTTGCAGTGGCTGGTACCGGTTGTTCCTTTCCATATTTAGTGCTTCCTTCAGGAGCTCTTGCATGGCAGGCCTGGTGGTGACAAAATCTCTAAGCATTTGCTTGTCTATAAAGGATTTTATTTCTCCTTCACTTATGAAACTTAGCTTAGTTGGATATGAAATTCTGGGTTGAAAATTATTTTCTTTAAGAATATTTAATATTGGCCCCCACTCTCTTCTGGCTTGTAGAGTTTCTGCTGAACAATCCACTGTTAGTCTGATGGGCTTCCCTTTGTGGGTAACCTGATCTTTCTCTCTGGCTGCCCTTAACAGTTTTTCCTTCTTTTCAACTTTGGTGAATCTGACAATTACAGGTCTTGGAGTTGGTTTCTCGAGGAGTATCTTTGAGGCGTTCTCTGTATTTCCTGAATTTGAATGTTAGCCTGCCTTGCTAGAGTGGGGAATTTATCCTGGATAATATCCTGCAGAGTGTTTTCCAGATCAGGCAGCAACATTTGCTGTTCAGCAATATTCACTCTTCTGCAGCCTCCGCTGCTGATACTCAGGCAAACAGGGTCTGGAGTGGACCTCCAGCAAATTCCAACAGACCTGCACCTGAGGGTCTTGACTGTTAGAAGGAAAACTAACAAACAGAAAGGACATCCACACCAAACCCCATCTGTACGTCACCATCATCAAAGACCAAAGATAGATAAAACCACAAAGATGGGGAAAAAACAGAGCAGAAAAGCTGAAAATTCTAAAAATCAGAGTGCCTCTCTCCCTCCAAAAGAACGAAGCTCTTCACCAGCAACAGAACAAAGCTGGATGGAGAATGACTTTGACGAGTTGAGAGAAGACTTCAGATGATCAAACTTCTCCGAGCTAAAGGAGGAAGTTCAAACCCATCACAAAGAAGCTAAAAACCTTGAAAAAAGATTAGATGAGTGGCTAACTAGAATAACCAATGTAGAGAAGTCCTTAAATGACCTGACAGAGCTGAAAACCACGGCACGAGAACTACGTGACAAATGCACAAGCTTCAGTAACCGATTCGATCAACTGGAAGAAAGGGTATCAGTGATTGAAGATCAAATGAATGAAATGAAGCAAAAAGAGAAGTTTAGAGAAGAGAGTAAAAAGAAACGAACAAAGCCTCCAAGAAACATGGGACTATGTGAAAAGACCAAATCTACGTCTGACTGGTGTACCTCAAAGTGACGGGGAGAATGGAACCAAGTTGGAAAACACTCTAGTCTATTTTTAAAACTTCCCACTGCATTTTGTAATTCACTAATAGTGTCTTATTTTTAGAAGATCTGGTTGTTTTTTCCTGTCTTTCCAGAAATTTTTTCATATATATCCTAAACTGCTTTGTAAATTTCTTTATATTGGTTTTCACCTTTCTCTTATATCTCCTTGAGTAGCTTAATAATAAACTTTTTGAATTCTTTATCTGGTATTTCAAAGATTTCATCTTGGTTTGAATTAATTGCTGGGATACTAGTGTGATTTTTTTAGGGCATTATCAAATCCTGTTTTGTCATATTACCAGAATTACTTTTCTGGTTCCTTCTAATTTGAGTAGACTATTTCTTCTAATAATTCTTCAATTTATTTTTTATTTCACTTTGGTTTGTTTTTCAATTTTTTTCCACGTAAAGCTATGACTTTAATATTTAAAGTCTATTATAGCCAATTTTTTTTTCTTGTTGCTTCTAGGGATAAAGAGTCTGTATACACTCCTTAATTATAGACAGTCTTTGTGTGATGACTTTCTCAGATGTTAGTTGTAGTAGTAATAAACTTGGTATGTGAGCAAACTTACTGTCTTCTATTGCTACTACAACTAGAGATGCTATAATGAACTGTTTCAGCTGGCATCCAGCCAGGAGGTGGTACTGCAAAAGATCACCAGCTGTGATAGTGGCAGTGGAATTTGTGTTTGGTCTATGTTGTCCAGAGGAGGTACTCTGGTTTCTCAGATTATGGGTGGGGCCAAAAAGCTCCCAACAGTTTCTGTCTTTTGTGTTAAATTACCAGCATGGGTGGAGAGGCAGAGTCAGGTAGGGGCTGAGTCAGGTAGGGGCTGAGTCAGGTGGGTCAGCACTCTGGCTCTCCATGTGTGGAGCAATCTGCAGCCCCTGTAGGGTATGAGGGGTGGTTCTCAGGTTAGGGGGGTAATATTCCAGAAGGTACTGTAAATGCCTATGCTGCACAGAAAAGTTCGCATAGGGAGTGTGGATTAGCAGGAGGCAGTAAGCCTCACCCAGATCCCATGCAGTTGGCAAGGCAGATCTCACTCCCGCAGTGCTTCGCTAGCAGCAGCAAGCTAAGTTGCAGGTAGCCTGTGCTCAGAACTCAGATCTAGCCAGTCATTAAGCTTTCCTTGCAGAAATAACAACCAGGACTTTTAGGCCATGTTCCTCCTCATTTTCTTGCTAAGCTAGGCACCCAGCTCTTGAACTTGTGACTATGACACACTTCACACTCATCCACGGATTTCTGGCTAAGGAAGTTTATTGCCCATTGAGTTTACATCAGGAAATTCACTTGGGAGCGTCTTTCAATTTGTGCTCACTGCCTGAGCTAGTTGGTTCACTTTTGTGTGGTGCCTCCAATTTACAATCTTGGAATAAAAAAAAATTGAGTATTTTAGATACCTCATATAAATGGAATTATGCAATGTTTGGATTTCCGTGTCTGGCTCATTTTACTTAACAAAATCTCAAAATTTATCCAGAATGTTACATATAACAAAATTGTCTTTTTAAAAGACTGGATGACTTTAAATGATATTCTAATGTATGTGTGTGCCACATTTTCTTGATCTAGTCATCTCTCCATGAACACATAGGTTTTTATCCATATCTTGGTTTTTTGTGAATAGTACCACAATGAACACTAAAGTTTAAATGTCTCTTTGCCATCCTGATTTCAATTCTTTGGATAAATACCCACAAGTGGGATAGCTGAATCACATGATTGTTTTATTTTAAAATTTTTGTGGAGCATCCATGCTGTTTTCTACAACAGCTGCACCATTTTGCACTTCTGCCAACAATGTGAAAGGGTTTCAATTACTTGATATCCTCTTGAACACTTGTTGTCATTTGTTTTTGGATAATAATCATTCTCACAGGTGTGAAGCAATATTATGTGGTGATTTTGATATGCATTTTTCTGATGATTAGTAACATTGAGCATGTTTTCATATAGCTCTTGACCATTTTTAGGTCTTCTTTGGAGAAATGTCTATTCAATTCCTTAACTCATTTTTAAATTGAGTTATTATTATTTTTTGAACTATTGCATCATAGGGGTTCCTTATATACTTTTGAGATTAACTTCCTTTCCGATATATCTTTTGGAAACATTTTCTCCCATTCCATAGGTTGTTTTTCACTTTGTTGATGGTTTATTTTGCTGTGCAGAACCTTTTTAGTTTAATGTAGTCCCACTTGTTTATTTTTGTTTTTAATATATGTGATTTTGGTCTTGTATTAAAGAATCATTGCCAATACCTATGTCATAAAGCTTCCCCCCTATATTTTCTTTTAAAATATTTAGAGTTTGAGTCTTACTTTTTGTCTTTCATTCCTTTTTAATTGATTTTGTGATTGGTGTAATTTCATTTCTTCCCAACAGTTTGGCAGTCAGCAGATTGTTGCAGAGGTGAGGGGAGACAAGAAGCACTCCCATCTCCCATTTCTGTAGGGCTTTAAGTTCCTTGGGGATTAATCTCTGCCAGACTCTTGCCACTTTCCTTTTCTGCACCCCATTTCTTTTCATTGGCATTTCTTCCCATGGACACTTCAACATTGAGCTGAGGTCCTAGCTCCCTTCCCTCTGTTTTCCACTCAGAACTTGTCCATTCCCCAGTAACTTTGATCTTATTTCTGAGGAGAACTGGAATACAATGTTCCTAGTCAGCCATCTTGAGAATATCCAGAAGTCCATAAGAATTTAAGGACTGATTTTCTATTCCTGTAAATAATGTCACTGGGATATTAACAGATTTCACTGACTCTGTGTATTGCCTCCAGTAGTATGGAAATGTTAGTAGTATGTATTCTAATCTATAAGCAAAGCATGTCTTTCCAATTATCTGTATCTCCTTTAATTTATCTCATTAGTGTTTTACAGTTTCCTGTGTACAGATCTTTTATATTTTCACTTAAGTTTATTCCTAGGTTTTTTGTTGTTGTTGTTTGTTTGTTTGTTTGTTTTTTTGGTGTTGTTATAAATGGAATGTTTTCTAATTTCCTCTCCAGACAGCTCATTGTTAATGTATAGAAATACAACTGATTTTTCTATGTTAATTTTGTATTCTGAAATTTACTATACTTGTTTACAACTTCTAACAATTTTTTGGTAGCATCTTTAGAGTTTTCTATATGTGAAACCATGTCATCTGAAAACCAGAATTATTTTACATCTGTCTCCAATTTAGACTTATTTTATTTCATTCTCTCACATAATGGCTCTAGCTAGAACTACCAATACTATATTGAAGAGAAGTGGTGCAAGTGGGCAATCTTGACTTGCTCTAATCTTAGAGGTAAAGTTTGAGTATGATGCTTGCTCTGTGTGTGTGTGTGTGTTTTGCATATGATCTTTAACATTTCAGGTAATTTTCTTCAGTTCCTGGTTTGTTGCAAGTTTTTACCATGAAAGTGTTTGAAGTTTGTTGAATGTCTTTTCTGCATCTATTGGGACAATCATATGCTTTTAATCATTTATTATTTTAATGTGTATCACATTATTTGATTTTCATATTTTAAACCATCCTTGCCTCACAGGGATAAGTGCCAGTTGGTCATGGTGTATGATCCTTTCAATTTAGTATTGAATTTGGTTCATTAGTATTTTATTGAAAATGATTACACCTATATTTACCGAGGATATTGGCCTGTAGTTTTTGTTTGTTTGTTTGTTTGTTTCCTTGTGGTGTTTTTGTCTGGCTTTGGTAGTAGGGTAATGTTGGCCTTATAAAATCGCTTTGAAAATGTGCCCCTCTCTTTTATTTTCTGAGATAGTTTGAGAAGTAGTAATTTGTATTATTCTTTTTATATCTGTGCCATCAGTTGTAATGTTTTTTTATTTTTGATTTTATTCAATTGCATCTTTTTTCTTTCTTAATCTATGTAAGGATTTGCCAATTTTGCTTATGTTTTCAAAAACTCATTAGTTTTGTTGATTTTTTTCTGCTCTTTTTTTTCTATTTTGTTTATTTCTCCTCTAGTGTTTGTAACTTTCTTCTGCCAACTTTGGGCTTCCTGTTTTTTGTTTTCAGTTCCTTGAGATGTGATAGGCTATTTTTTTATCTTTATTTTTTTTTAATGTAGGTCTTTATCACTCTCAACTTTCTCCTAATACTCCTCTTACTAGATCCGATAAGTTATGGTATGTTCTGTTCCCATTTCCATTTGTCTTGAGATACTTTTAAATTTCCTTTTTGTCACAATGTTTGCTTAAGAATGTGTTAATTTCCACAATTTTTTTTTTCATTTTCCAGCTTTCCTTTTGGTATTGATTTCTAGTTTCATTCCATTTTGGTCAGAAAAGACACATAGTATGATTTCAATCTTCTTGAATTTTTAAGACCTGTTTTGTGACCTCCCATGATCTCTATCCTGAAGAAAGTTCTGTGTATGCTTGAGAAGCATGTGTATTCTTTTGTTGGGTGAAATGCTCTTTATATGTCTGTTAGTTCCATTTGATCTAGAGTGTTATTTAAGTCTGCTGTTTCCTTATTGATCATATCTCTCCATATTAGGTCCTTTTTGAAAATGGGATATTGATGTCTTCTACTATTATTCTATTGCTGCATTTTAAAATAACTTCCATCTTATTTGAAATTCTTGCTTTGTTCATACATTGTTCTCTTGATCCCAGTAAACATATATATGAAAGTTATTTTTGAATCTCTGTCAGATAAATTATGCAACCCTTTTTCTTTAAGTTTGGTTCCTGGAGTTTTTCTTGTTCTTTTGTTTGGAACAGTTTTACTTGATTCTTTATTTTCCTTGACTCTCTGTGTTGGTATCTGAGCATTAGACAAAGCAAGTACATCTCCTAGTTTTCACATAATGGTCTCATACAGGAGAAGATTTCCACCAAAAATTCTACCCAGATGCTATGGGAGCATCTACCAACTCTTTATCTGCCTGGAAAGAAGCACACAGGTGTGGTTTTGTTCACTGACCCTGTGCTAAGCTGTAGAAGAAGGAACTATGGCATCTACCAGCCTAAATTACAATCTCCTTTCTCCCTAGGTGGTTATAATAAGCTGGACCCATCAGAGTTTCAAGACTGGTGAGACTTACACCAATTATTCCTCAGGGGGAAACTGAGAGCGGGATGTCTCTTTCTTACTCTATGCTGGGTGAGGGGCTGGGGTTATTAATGGCATTTACCAGCCAAAGCCACTGCCTACATTTCACCCTGGGTGCCTCAACTATGATGGAGTCTTAGAGCTCCAAGTTTCAAGGCAGAAGCCAGTCCTTTGAGGACCCTTTTCATAAAAGTTGGGGCACTGGAAGGGCAAACCAACACCTTCTCTATTTTGGGTGAAACTAAGAGCTAGGGTTCTCCTCCCAATTCTATGGTGCTGTTCTGGGATAGGGATTCTAGCAAGAGAGTGTTTTGTATCTTTTTACTAGTTTCAGTGAATCTGGTTTTGCATTCTCCTCAAGTATAAGAGCCTTTCAATTAATTTTTGATTTTGCACACAAACAAAATTGTATGTGAATGGTTGTTGAATCACTGTGTTTGTTCAGGAAAGGGGGGGTCCAGTGTTCCCTACTCTGTCATATTGCTGAAGTCATCCTTGCTATTATACATTTTTGAAATCTTTGCAAATACTATCACATTGTTTGTACCTTTCTGCACCTTGCTCTTTCCTATCAGCATTATGTTTTCTAGATCTATTTATAATAATAACTTAAATGAAATTCATCCATTACCACTCACCCAATTCCGTTTTGGTATGTAATAAGGAAATAAATTTCAATATTCTGTATTAGTCCTTTTTCATGCTGCTGATAAAGACATACTGGAGACTGGGAAGGAAAGAGGTTTAATTGGACTTACAGTTTCACATGGCTGGAGAGGTCTCAGAATCATGGTGGGAGGCAAAAGGCGCTTCTTACATGGCAATGGCAAGAGAAAAATAAAGAAGATGCAAAAGCAGAAACCCCTGATAAAACCATCAGATCCCGTGAAACTTATTCACTACCATGAGAACAGTATGGGGAAACTGCCCCCAGGATTCAAATTATCTCCAACCAGGTCCCTCCCACAACACGTGGGAATTATGGGAGTATAATTCAAGATGAGATATGGGTGGTGACACAGAGCCAAATCACATCATTCTGTCCCTGGCCCCTCCAAATCTCATGTCCTCACATTTCAAAACCAATCATGCTTTCCTGACAGTCCCACAAAGTCATAACTCATTTTAGCATTAACCCAAAAGTCTACAGTCCGAAGTCTCATCTGAGACAAGGCAAGGCCCTTTCCACCTATGAGTCTGTAAAATCAAAAGGAAGCAGTTACTTCCTTGATACAATGGGGGTACAGGTATTGGGTAAATCCAGCTATTCCAAATTGGAGAAATTAGCCAAAACAAAGGGGTTACATGGCCCATGCAAGTCCAAAATTCAGTGGGGCAGTCAAATTTTAAAGCTCCAAAATGATCTCCTTTGACTCCATATCTCGCATCCAGGTCACACTGATGCAAGAGGGAGGTTCCCATAGTCTTGGACAGCTGTGCCCCTGTGACTTTGCAGGGTATACCCCCACTCCTGGTTGCTTTCATGGGCTGGCATTGAGCATCTGTGGCTTTTCCAGGCACACAGTGCAAGCTGTCAGTGGATCTACCAATCTGAGGTCTGGAAGACAGTGGCCCTGTTCTGACAGCTCCACTAAGGAGTACCCCAGCAGGGACTCTGTGTGAGGACTCTGACCCCACCTTTCCCTTCCACACTGCTGTAGCCTAACAGAGGTTCTCCATGAGGGCCCCGCCACTGCAGCAAACTTGCCTGGGCAACCAGGTATTTCCATATATTTTCTGAAATCTAGGTGGAGGTTCCCAAACCTCAATTCTTGACTTCTGTGCACCTGCAGGCTCAACACCACGTGGAAACTGCCAAGGTTTGGGGCTTTCACTCTCTGAAACCATGGGCCGAGCCATACCTTGGTCTCTTTTAGCAATGGACGGAGCAGCTGGGATGCAGGGCACCGAGTCCCTAGGCTGAACACAGCATGGGCACTCTGGGCCTGGCCCATGAAACCATTTTTTCCTCCTAGACTCCTGGGTCTGTGATGGGAGGATCTGCCGTGAAGACCTCTGACATGTCCTGGAGACATTTTTCCCATTGCTTGGAGATTAATATTTAGCTGCTTGTTACGCACATTTCTGCAGCCAGCTTGAATTTCTCCTCCAAAAAAAAGAAATGGGTTTTTCTTTTCTACTGCATTGTCAGGCTGCAAATTTTATGAGCTTTTATGATCAGATTTGCTTTTAAAATGGAATTCTTTTAATAGCACCCAAGTCACCTCTTGAATGCATTGTTGCTTAGAAATTTCTTCCACCAGATACCCTAAATCATCTCTCTCAAGTTCTAACTTCCACAAATCTCTAGGGCAGGGGCAAAATGCCACCAGTCTCTGCTAAAACATAACAAGAGTCACCTTTGCTGCAGTCCCCAACAAGCTCCTCAGCTCCATTTGAGACCACCTCAGCCTGAACCTTACTGTTCATATCACTATCAGCATTTTGGTCAAAGTCATTCAACAAGTCTCTAGGAGGTTCTAAACTTTCTCATATTTTCCTATCTTCTTCTGAACCCTCCAACCTGTTCCAATCTCTGCCTGATACCCAGTTCCAAAGTCGCATCCACATGTTTTGGTAACTTTTCAGCAACGCCACACTCTACTGGTACCAATTTATTTGTTTGTTTTCATGCTGCTTATAAAGACATACCTGAGACTGGGAAGAAAAGAGGTTTAATTGGCCTTACAGTTCCATGTTGCTGGGGAGGCCTCAGAATCATGGCAGAAAGAGAAAGGCACTTCTTACATGGCAGGAGCAAGAGGAAAATGAGGAAGATGCAAAAGCAGAAACCCTTGATAAAACCATCAGATCTGGTGAGATTTACTCACTACTATAAGAACAGTATGGGGGAAATCACTCCCATGATTCAAATTATCTCCTACCAGGTCCGTTTCACAGCATGTGGGAATTATGGGAGTACAATTCAAGGTGAGATATGGGTGGAGACACAGAGCCAAACCACATCATTTCACTGCATACCATTTATCTCTCAGTTCTTATTTGTTTAATGAAACAACATAGAATTAGTCATTGATTTCAAGTATACGGAGATAGTTTTACATTTTCTCAAGTTTTAGGACCAAATGCAATTGCATCTTCCAAAATATTATCTTCTCCAACTTTAACCAGAAACTATTACAATCACCTTAATTTTTAGTAGGTTCATTTTTTCCCAGTAAATTATGGCAGCATTTACAGAAAAGTTCACCAACTAGGAGGAAGTTATGTTCTTAGTTCCTTCCTTAGGTTTATGTGCTTGAGAAAGCTCTCTTGAAACATGACGAGAGCAGAGGGCAAAGTGAGCAGAAGTAATTTGCTACTTAAGGCAGAGAGCAGAAGCTTGAACTTCTATGGCATATGAGACAAGCAATTTCAGAGAAAAGCTGTATGTCTTTAAAAAATATGTGTGTGTGTTTGTGTATCTGTATCTATCCATAATATACACACATGCATACACAGTGGAGGGTGAGTATGCAGACAGTTGATTTGGTGTAATGGTATATGCATATATAAAGAGTTTCAAGGCCAGGCGCAGTGGCTCATGCCTGTAATTCTATCACTTTGGGAGGCCGAGGCAGGCGGATTAACTGAGGTCAAGAGTTCCAGACCAGCCTGGGCAACATGGTAAAACCCTGTCTCTACTAAAAACTACAAAAAATTAGCCATGCGTGGTAGTGCATGCCTATAGTGCCAGCTACTGGAGAGGCTGAGGCAGGAGAATCACTTGAACCCAGGAGATGGAAATTGCAGTGAGCCGAGATTGCGCCAGTGCACTCCAGCCTGGGCAACAGAGTGAGACTCCGTCTCAAAAAAAAAAAAAAAAAAAAAAAGAGTTCCAAGCTTCAGTTTGAGAACTACAAATAGATTTTAGCATCAGAAATTCTAATAAATTAAGTGAAAACCCACCATGCTAATTTGTTATAACTCTCAAAATCAAAAGTTTAATATTATCTTTGATTTTTACTAATGAATTCTTCTAGGTTTCAAATTTATAAACAAAGTGAAAAACTGACTTCTAATTTACAAGTTACAAAAATGAAAACACTACTATTACTGCATTTTAAGTAAAAGGTTCTTTTCCGTGTGTAGACAGTGAAAAGATAATAAATCTCAGGACCCCAAATCACTAAGCCAAAGAGAAAAGTCAAGCTGGGAACTTCATAGGGCAAACCTGCCTCCCATTCTATTTGTAAATAAGATAGCTACAAAGATTTAAAAAAAAAAAAAAAAAAAAGCCTCATACTTCCCTCACAATTTGCCCGGAAGACAATTTTTTTGTGGATAAACAACAGACAGAACGCAAAGTCATCTCTCTCTTCATATGAGACAAATGCATATCTGATTGCTTCCTTTGCCCTATTGTTTTACTAAGCCAGAATAAGGCGTAAGTGACTAGTCATGTAAATTGTGTATTCACTGAAAGTCTAATCAAAAACTCAAAAGATTATCTCCATCAACTGCTCTTTATAAAGCACCTACTCTGGGTCAGGGACTGGATGGAATGAACACTGGGGACACAGCTGTGAATAGATGAAAGAGTTTGTCTTATGATCTGTTTTTAATCACTAAGTTTCTACTTTCAAATACAAGGATGCTATACTCCATTAAAAATAATTTGTGCTTATGTTTTCACTTCAAAATAATACAGCCTAGATTGTCAGACTCTATCATTGTATGAATCAGAAGATCCCACAAGTGATTGATGAGATAACCAAGAGATTTAGGATTAAACCCCTATCAAACTGTTTTGAAACTTATAATCCATGAAAATTAACTATTTAGGAAGTGCAAGACATTTCACGACCTTTGAATTTTTTGAAATACTACATTATTTATCTTTTACAATAGAAAGGAACCTCAGAAAGGAAAATACATTACTTTCACCCCCAGCCTTTTATTTTGTACTCAGGAATAAAGTCCTCTATAAGTGAACTCAAAAAACAAACCAACAAACAAACAAACAAACAAAAATCTCAAAAGAATGTAACCGTTTGTCTTTTATGTACCTGTGACATGGAAGCCTCCTCCCCATTTCCAGTTGTCCTACCTTTCTGGACCAAACCAATGTATATCTTACATATACTGATTGATGTCTCATGTCTCCTTAAAATGTATAAAACCAAGCTGTGCCCCGACCACCTTGGACACATGTCCTCAGGATCTCTTGAGGCTGTGTCACAAATGTATCCTTAACCTTGGCAAAATAAACTTTCTAAATTGATTGAGGTTTGCCTCAGATATTCTTTGCTTTAAAAGACTCATGTATCTAATATATAAATATCTGAAAAACTATGTTTGTTAAAACACAATGATTTCTGGTTATACCTACGAAATAATTTCAAACGGTCATTATGAGAAAAATGACCATACTCATTTTCAGAGAATATGTCAAACTGTACATACTGCTTGGTTCCTGCACATAGAAATGTAAAAACTTCAAAAATCCACTCACTCTTTCCCTTGTTCCTTAGAGAAACTGTAGTTTTAAATGATAGCAAATGCCTGCAATATTAATATATTTAAGACTTTGGTTTGAAGTTAATTTTCTTTTAAAAATAAGCAAATAAGTAAATGACACATTTAATTTTTGTTAAATATCAAATAAACATATCAGCAACTCTGAAAAATTGTTTGTCATTGAGCAATTCTATTTTAATTGAGCATACATAAAATCAATTGGCTGAAAAAACTGCTAATATTGGTTAAACAACTTTAAAGGTTATCTTATTACATTCCAGGAGAATAAAGGCACACCAATTTCAAGGTTTTACACATAGTTCTAAGACCATGATGTAGAGACTTTATATCTGACTGTGCCTCCCCTTCAAGAGGAAAAAACACAGAGAGTTTAGGACAATATTACCTTTTGGGATCATTTTCATTTGGCACTTACAACAGTAAGAAAACCTAATCGAGAATGTTTCAGAAAACAAAGATTTCTCATAATGGGATAAGTACTTATGAAGGATACCATAGAAAATGTTTTATGTGTTTGTTTTCAATCAAATTTCCTTTTTTTTTTTTTTTTGGTCGTGCAAAGAATTACTTGACTATTTCACTGAATAAGTAAGTGGAGAAGAAACTGGTTTCCATTTTCCTAAGAGTTTGGTTCTAGATAATTTTTTTGAACTCTTTTGAGTTCATTGACATTACACTCCAATAGTATCGCTCAACTTAGCACTGATTGTGATGTCTACACGCATCCTTCTCTATACGAATCTTCCAATAAGATCATAGCTATTGACTTAAACTTTATCTGGCTTTCCCCACTAAGGGTAGTAATTACTCCCGTAGTGTGTGATTAAGCGTTTTTTGTTTAAACCACGTACAAGGGGAATTAGGATGTGAGTTGAGATGCAGCTCCTTTCTAAGGTTTTCTCACCCTACATTTTCATAAATAAAGGGAAAATTCAAGTGACCTTTTTCAAAATAAATAAAATCAGTTTCACTTGATTTAATTTCCAAAACCAAAGCCAAAGGAGACAATCCTTTGCCACTGAGAAAACGTATAATACTCTACCTTCAATATCAGTTTATTTCAAAAAAGTACCACGTGTCCTTGCCTCTAGGTTTGAAATTTCTGTTTCTATCTAAAATGATTTAAAGGCCATAAGATCCAAGGGATTAGAGTAAGTGTATGATGGGCCAGACACAAAAGTTCATTGGTAATGTTATACAGACATAGGAAAAGGTAACTTTCGGAAACTTGATTAAAAACTATCAAAAATATATATGGGTGTGTGGCAGACAGTCTTGGGTGATCCTCATGATCCTCACTGCCTGATATTTATACTCTGGTATGATTTGCTCCACTTCAGTGTGGGCATCATCAGTGGCTTTTTTTTTTTTTTTTTTTCAACCAATCGAATATGGTAAAGGTGGGATAGTGTGTACTCTATTTTGTATACATAATTATTTTTATAAAATAGCAGTGTCTGACTTGTGGAAAAATTCACTCTCTTGCTAAATTTGAAGAAACAAGCTGCTCTATTGAGTATTGCACTGAGAGAGCCACATACCAAGGAACTATGGTTGACTTCTGGCTGACACTCCACAAAGAACTGAGGTCCTCATTCTGGCAAACTGCAAGAAACCGAATGCAGCCAATAACCATGTGCGCTTAGAAGCAGATTTTTTCCCAGTCCCACCTCAGATGAGAATCCGGTCCTGGGCAATACCTTGATTCATCCTCGCAGAGTACCCAGTTATGTCACACTCAGAATCCTGACTCACAGAAATTATGAGATAATAAATGTATGTTACTTTAAACCACTAAATTTGTGGTGATACTGTTATGCAGCATTAGAAAAAACAATACAAGGCACAACATTGGCTGAAGCATAACATTTTAAAGTGAGTTTTTTTTCCCCCCATCTCTACTAAAAATAGAAAAAAAATTAGCCGGGTGTGATGGTGCGCACTTGTGGTCCCAGCTACTAGGGATGCTGAGGCAGGAAAGTTGCTTGAACTCGGGAGGCAGAAGTTGCAGTGAGCTGAGATTGCGCCACTGCACTTCAGCCTGGGTGACAGAACTAGAATCCATCTCTAAATAAATAAATAAATACATACATACATACATACATACATACATACAAAGCCAGGAAAGAAATAAAAGACCTTTAAGATATATACCATGTTTCTAGTTGGGGAAAATATGCTGGAGTATTCTTCTAAATACAAATATAATGATGCCTTTAACATACCTATACTGACTTATATATGCTAACTACTCAATAAATGATACTTTGGCAGTGACTGTCAATAGTAAGAGGAGTTGTGATCGCTTCTAAGTAACAATGACTCTTTCAAAACTGTCACTTTCTACACAATCCAACAATGTTAAATTCATTTTTTCCTAAAAGACTACATTCATGTGTTTTAAATATATTTGTAAGCCTTCTTGATTACAATAAAAAAATGAGCTATTCAAAAATGACTTATATAGTAATCGAATTCTAACATATGGCACAGACCTAGGGAAACTTCTTTTGTGACTGAATATTCTAATAGTGATAGTCAGCCATAGAGCTTGAAATTTTTAGTGCATTTCTCTCTCTTGGGACAAGCTGCTTACATTTAAACCTATGTTTTATGATTAGCTTTGAACCTTGGGAGCAGTTACTTATCCTTATAGCTCAGTTTTCTTATGTGTAAAATGGGGATAATAATATTAGCTTTGCTGTGAAAATTAAATGAGTTCATTCATGTGAAGACAATTGAACAATGCCTAACAAAACCTATATATTGCGTAATAAATGTTAGCTATTATTACAAAAATTAATAGCCCCAATGTAGAAACAACCTAAATGCCCATTTGCAGATGAAAGGAAAAAGAAAATGTGTTACATATATACAACCTTATATTATTCAGCCTTCCAAAAGAGGGAGATCCTACCATATGTGACATGGGTGAACATGGAGAATAAGCCACACACAAAAGGATAAATACTGCACAATTCCGTTTGTGTGAGGTATCTAAAATAATCAGAGATGATTTCGTTCTCATAGAAGCAGAGAGTGGAATGGTGTTTGCCAGGGTTGGTGGTGGTAGGGGGAAGCATGAAATGGGAAGTTGCTGTTCAATTGGTGATACTATGTGCCTCTGTGTTGACACCAAATCTTATCTGGAATTGTAATCCCCACGTGTCAAGGGAGGAACCTGTAAACCCCACACGTTGAGTGAGGGAAGTGATCAAATTATGGGGGCGGTTTCCCCCATGCTGTTGTCATGATAGTGAGTGAATTCTCACAAAATCTGATAGTTTTATACATGGTAGAGTCCCTGCGCTTCCACGTGCTCTCTCTTTCGCCTGCCACCATGTAAGATGTGTCTGCTTCCCTTTCTGCCATGATTGTAAGTTTCTTAAGGCCTCCCCAGCCATGTGGAACTCTGAGTCAATTAAACCTCTTTTCTTTATAAATTACCTAGTCGTGGGTAATATCTATAGCAGCGTAAAAACAGACTACTGAAAGTTGACAACGTGCTAGCAGCCCTCGCTCACTCGCTCTGGGGCCTCCTCAGCCTCGGCTTCCGCTCTGCTCTGGCCACACTTCAGAAGCCCTTCAGCCAGCCGCTGCACTGTGGGGGCCCCTCTTTGGGGCTGGCAGAGGCAGAGTCGGCTCCGTCTGCTCCCAGGGAAGCGTGGAGGGAGAGGTGCCGGCTCCCCGCCGGGGCTGTTGCGCACGAGAGGCGAGGGTGGGCGCGGACTCCAGGTGGGCTTGGGACCCACACTTGGCGCCCCGGACAGGCGCCTGCTGGGCTTGATAGGGGGATGAGCTCCCTCTGGGCTTCTGGAGTGCCCCAGCTAGGTGCCGCAAAGTCCCCTGGCAAGTGCCATTGAGAGGTGAAGCCAGCTGGGCTTCTGGGACCGGTGGGGACTTGGAGAACTTTTGTGTCTGGCTAAAGGATTGTAAAGGCACCAATCAACACTCTTGTCAAAACGCACTAGTCAGTGCTCTGTAAAACAGACCAATCAGCTCTCTGTAAAATGGACCAATCAGTAGGATGTGGGTGGGGCCAGATAAGGGAATAAAAGCGGGCCACCTCAGCCAGCAGCTCAATCCACTGGGGTAGCCTTCCGCTCTGTGGAAGCTTTGTTGTTTTGCTCTTTTGCTCTGCAGCTTCACTCCTGAAGCCAGCGAGACCACAAACCCACCAGAAGGAAGAAACTCCAAACACATCCGAACATCAGAAGGAACAAATTCGGGACACACCACCACGGTAACACTCACGGCAAGGGTCTGCCACTTCATTCTTGAAGTCAGAGAGACCAAGAACCCACCAATTCTGGACACGCTACTACAATTGGTATAAAGTTTCAGTTATGAAAGATGGGTAAGTTCTAGCTATCTGCTGTGCAACATTGTGTTTATAGGTAACAATATTTTATTGTGCACTTTAAGTGGATACATCTCATTTAAAGGTTCTTACCACAGTATTTTTTTTAAAGCAAGATCTATGCATGAATTCAAAATTTAGAATGAAAAGGAGCCACAAAGAATCAGTAAAAAGTGTACTCCCTTTTCCGAACCACTTTCTTTCCTTCCTCAGAGGCAACTTCTTTTAGCATTTTCATGTGGTCTAGTAGGATAAACTGTGCATAGCCACACAAGGTCCTACACAGCAGAGAACACCTCTCATTTTTTACCTGTGTGCCGAAAAGTCAACGTGCCCTTTCCACCTGGAAACTCATGTTCTTTAGCTCTGAAAAATGTTTAAAATTAATTCTGTTAACTTTTTTCTCCTCGCAATTTCTTTCTTTCCGGAATTCTTTTTCAAATGTTAAATCTCCTGGACTGGCCTCTTTTCCTGTTAACTTTCTGGAATATTTTACCTACCTTATATTTCAAATATTCTATTAATTTTTGAAAAAATATTATTTTTTATTTCTAACAGCTTGCTTTTTCAAAATGTTTATTATATCTTCCTGTTCTTGATTTATAGTTGTAACATCGTTTTTATATCTCCAAATATATTGGTTGCTTTTCCTTAAGTTTTCTTCTTTCTGTATAGTCTGTCTTGTCTGAACTGCTTTTTTTTCCTATTTACTGTCTTGTGTCTTTTATGTAAGAAAGTGGATATTTAAATATCGTTGTTTTGGAACTGAGTGGGAAAGTGGTATAAAGTGTGTTCTCAGAATTTTACATATATATGTTCACTTACTCCAGTGTTTTGCCATGGCTCCAACCATCTAAGCCTGACATCCCACAAATCCATAGATTTTTTATTTTCATTTCCCCAGAAAACAAACATCTAATCTTATGTTTTGATGGGGAAAGGGAAGACTCTGAGTGGAGTGAAGTGCAGAAGATTTAAATATGATCATCAAACAACCTTCACCTTACCTTTCTTTCAACTTCTCTGCCAGTTCCTGAACTTACTGGGGATTTTTTTTTTTTTCTGGTATAAATCAGATTATTATTTGCTTTCCTCACAGCCAGCTTGGCATTTGGCTTTCTTAGGTCTGGTAAATCTCTTCTCTCCTTTCCTCTTAGCTTATTTTCCAGCTTCTAAAATTGTGTTGGCTTTGGTTTATCTCCTGCAATCCTTATCCTTGTGAATGTATCTTCTTAAATTATCCCTTTAGTGTAAATTTTAGTTGAACTTCCTAAGGAAGCTTTATTGGAGGTATATATTTCTTTGGACTTTCTCCTCAGTTACATCTCAAACATGGAGCTGTTTATAGTTATCATCCAGATTAGTACCTGATCTCTAAGAAATACCTGACTCTGCTAGTTACATTCTTTCCGAGAAAACACTCTCTTTACTTTGCTCTCAAACTTTTCTTCTTCTCCTATACCCCGTCACAGCTCTTCCTTGCTCTCACATGACATATTTTCTTTATCTGATCTTTAAATAATGAAGTTCCAAAGTGATGAGTCTTAGTCATTCTTTTCTTGTCACTGTAATTCCTCTCCATATAGTTTTCCTGAAAATTAGGTCCTCTGACCATCTGCATTACAAATACTCATAACAAAATGCATATTATGAAGTCCCACTCCAGACCTAATGAATTAGAATATCTACAAGTGAGAGATAAAATATGCATTTACAAATTTTTTTTAATAATATCATCCTCACAATTTTTTGATTTAAGAAATTTAAGAAAATTTAAGACCCATTTCCAGAAAATAATATTTATTATTCATGACTATAATAGCTACACAAGTTATACCAAGTTAGTCCTAATTGTCATACTTGAAAACAGCAATAAATGCTTAGTGTCCGTCGGAATTTAGGAGTGGTTTGGCTTTGTGGGTCTGACTTTGTTTTCTCATGAGATTGTGTTGCAGAACAGCCCTCTATGAGTCTCTCACTTTTGCACATATATTTCTAATAATGCTTGTAGCCAACAGGCTTAGAAGATAAAGAGTGTCTACATACAGAATGAAGGGCAGACTTGCTTAAAAACCATAATAATAATAATACACACATACATACATACCTCAAAAACAAAGGGAAGGTTACATTGACTTTGGAATTTTTCAGCTGTGGTGCCTGTTTAGCATTGATCTGGACAACGTAACATCAACTCTGTGAGACAAAGGGGTCAAGACGCAAGCATGAAGCTTTTGCTGCCTGCCGTGATAGAAGTGAAAAAGTTCTTTGTCTCTCCTTCTTGAGTGATATAATCTTCCACCAGGATCTATGAAACTGTGGCTGACTGACTTGTTATCTTAGAAGTAGGGTAAAATTCCAAACTCTTCACAGTTCTTGAAAGGTTACAGTTAGATATGAACAGCGGCTATATTAATCTAAAGGTTTGACTGAAGTTGAAGGATCCACTTCCAGGGCTCACTCACCTGTTGGCATGTTATTAATGCCTGTTGATGTCTCAGTTCATCTACATCATGACCCTTCCACTAATAGAGTGTTCTTATGGAATGGAGGCTGACTTTTTCCAGAGATAGTAATTTAGAAGAGCAAAGTAGAAGTAGCAATTCTCTTTATGACCTATTCTAAGAAGACACGTGTTCTTATAATATGTCAGACACACAAACCGGATTTGATTTATTGTGGAAGACCACACAAGGGTGTGAATTGTAGAAGGTGGAAAACACTGGAGGCCATCTTAGAGGCTGGATACCACAATCACAATATCTTTAATTACCAGTTACGTACAGGCTGGCTTACAAAGTCACAGCTCCATCCTAGACTTCTTAGAGATCCAGCTTCACATATTCAATTACTTACTATTTCTGACCATTTGGAAGCTTGAAAAGTGGCACAACCACAACATGAACAAACTGAAGTCTAGACTTCTTTCTTTTTCACAAACCTAACAGATTATTTTCCAGTATTAAATATATTAGTGAATATTACAACTACCAATCTGGTTGAAGAACCTAAAAATTCAGGAATCATCATTAAAATAGTCTACTACTTCATACATAATCTACCACTGATCCTTCAGTTCCTAAATATCTCTTAAATATTCATCTACCTCTTTCGAACTCCACCACCACTGCAGTGGTGGGGCTCCCATTACTTCTTATTTGAGTTACTGCAATAGCTTCGTAATTGGTTCCCCCGCATCATCCCTCAGCCTCCCATATCGAATCATTTATGCACATAGCAAAGATATCTCTTTTACAATGTAAGTAAGACCATATCAATCTCCTGCTTAAACTTCTTCAAAAGCTTGAGAATCCTTGGAGCCCATCTTGCAGGACTCGAGAATCAAATATGATCTGCTTATTATGAAAGGTTTTGGCATCATCTTGGTCCTGACTTTCTAGCTCCATTATACTCCCCATAAACTCCATCGATACCACTTGAGTATACATTTCAGTCCGTCAGAGGAACATGTTTTCATATAATTTATGGGCATTGGATATGACTTAGAGTGTCTTCTTTTTTTCCTGCCACTTACCTGTTTTGATTAATTTTTTTATATCTTAGCTTAAACATTACTTCCACAAAAAAGAAGGACCACTTCTAGACTATACAGAGGTTTTGTCTAAATTAAAGGCACCCTGTTTGCAAGAATACAGCATCATGAACACAAAGCTCGGTAATTGAGAGCACTTTTGGGGAAAGAAAATAGCTCTTTTTCCTCTGGGCACAGGAAGCCAACATATACAGTAGTAAATGCATAACCCTACACAGTGCCTCCACAGGGAAGACTTTCCTGACCCCCGACACCTTCCAGACTAGATAAGGTCATTTTATTTTTAGCTCTCATCATTCACTACACTTCTATTTTATAACATTCAGCACAATGTACGTTTACATATGACTCTCTGTGATTGTGCTACTAATGTCTATCACTTCTGCTTGGAAGTAAGCACTAAAAGGAAGAAATTATTTTTCTTTTGGTCATGAATGCATTCCAAGAGCCAAACAATGCTGGGATCAGAGAGGATGCTTAATAAATACATATTTAGTTAATGTGAATGCATGCGCACACACATATGAATGTGTATATATATTTATGTGTGTGTGTGTATATATATGTATATAACCTAAACAGTATTTAAAGATAAGAATAGTAAATACAAAAACTGATAACTAAACTTTAACAAGAAAAAGTATGCAGAGCCTATTTTAACATAGAGTGACAGTTTACTAGGATGATAATAAAAGATTATTTATAACAGTCTTTTTTTCCACGTTTCAGGCCTATAAAATTCTTTAACCATTACTCTGATACCTGTCACTCCAGGTTTATCAGAAATTGGGCAGGGGTTTAGGTGCCATTTGTACTTTAATATTTTCTCTTGGCCTAACTAGGATGTGTGTCTCCTGACTAACTTAAATAGATCTTCTTTTGATCCTAATAAACTTGTCTTGTGTTACCTATGTTGTAACATTATTCTTATTACCTTTCGTTTGCCACATCTTTCTTAACTCTTCACCCTCTGTGACATCTTTACTTTTTTAACTATGCACAGTATTAAATATTCATAATCACTCTGTCTTACATATAATATGTATAGCAATTAGCCATGTGACCTTCAGTGAGTCATTCCACATTATTGGAGCTCCTTAGCTTATGTGGTAAGTTACAGAATTGAACTCAGTGCTGCCTAAGATATATTGGAGCTCTGAATTTCTGTGCTAAGACTGTTTAGGGATTCCATTTTTTGCCTGCTTCAATCTTCATCATTTCGTTACAAGAACACAGCATAGGACATAAAAAATTTATCCTTAAAAGAGTTAAGAACACTTTTAGAAAAGAGACAATGCTAAACAATATGAATCTGCAAGTTAACAGACACAGCAAGATCCAGGAGTTAGAGAACACCATGTACCCAAGAACTGACAAATGACTTTCTGGAAGAGGAGGGAGATAATGAGGGCTGAATGCCGAAGGAGCTCTAAGACTTGAGTATGTCAATCTTAAAACTTTGGGTGGCATTTGAAGTGGAATAGAAAAGTCAAGGTCTCAAAATGAAAAATGTTTGCATTCGGTGTACAATGAGGTTAATAAAAAGGAAATGGGAAATAATCGTCAGGGGGAGCCAGGTTATAGAAGACCTTGCTGACTCAGTGAAGGGTTTTTAACATTGTCCTGCATACACTGGGATACTTTTGAGATTTTATTTAAGGGCATAATTAGTGCTCATATGATGAAGGTAGTGTTTTAGAAAAATAAATGTGGAAACTGTGTAGGACAGGCTAAAGGGGAGGGACATTGAGGGCTATGAAAACATAACTCATATATATTATAAAAACAGACTGATTAGTAGATAAGTAACTTTTATGTAAAAATCAACCTACCCAAAATATAAAAAGTAAATATTATTGAAGACAATTTTATAAATGTCTTATAAAAAACTACAGAGGTAAAATTACTTATAATTATGAAAATCATAATATAAAGCAAAAAGGAAGTAATCATAAGGTACATGCTAAATATTTAGGTTTTGAGAACCTGATGGATTGCAAGACAATTAAAGACACCACAGCGTACTTCTAATTAAGTAGGAATTTCTTTGTCCTTATTGATGGCCCGAATCAATAGCACTAATGGTTTTACATGCCCTGGACTTGCCCTGTATATTCAAACATGTCAACTCTAACTAAAAATAATCAGAGTTTACCCATGTACTTACTATGCTCATTCTATCACTTATATAGTCAATGTCTACTTGTGTGCTTTAATGAAAGTCAAATGTTGCATAAAAGTTATTAATATTTATTTGTTATTACCAAACCAAAAATCTGAACGTATAATCCTACAAATTTTTTTTGAATTACAAAACAGTTATAATAAAGATAAATTTATTTTAGCTAAGCATATAATGAATTGCTATGTTGAAAATGATACAATTATATAAAATTGTGACTGTCTCCCAAATCCTAAATTATGTGTCTAATAATCTGGTGTTTTTCTAAAAATAAAAAATCTGTTCTATGAAAAGAGCTAAAATTCTCAACTGGGGAAGAGAAGAAAAGTGGATTATATAAAGGGTACATTCAGGAAAATTATAAAGGCTGCATTTGTTATAGTTGAGCCTTTAAGGGATCCATTTATTTGTTACAAGTAAAATTGCTGAGGGACAGCTGAGGCTAGGCACCATGCTGAATTCTAACAGTAAACAGACGTGAGCTTACATTCACATAGCTTACCGCTTAATGGGAGATATTTTCAAAATTTATGATAACAAGAAAAAAGCAGAGCTTATGACACATTTTATTTTAAAAAGTGTATTTTTTGTTACATATGATAATTATGTAACAAAATATAATAATTTGTTACAGAAGATAGGGCTCTGTATTAGTCTTCCTTTGTTATGGCAATAACAACCCCAAATCTCACTGGCTTATAATAACTCTAATTTATTTTTCACATTGAATGGCAGTTACAGATCACCCACTGGGCTCAGCATAGCTCAGTTCCATTTTCCTGCTCATTCTAGTATCCACATTTAATGTGTAACCACTACCTCAACATGCTGCTTTTCTTTTTTTTCTTTTGGCACAAGGAACAAACTCAAAGAGGGCAAAGCTACAAAGCTAAACCATATAAACTCACTTAAAACTTCTGATTGGTCAAGGTATATGTTGTATTCCCTTTGACCAATCAACTCACATGGTCAAACCCAAAAGCAATACATTGAGGAAGTATATGCCCCTTGCAGGAAACCATAGTAATGGTGGAGCAGTCATCAGTAATTATCAACAAATAATACAACTTAACATTGGCCTATTTGAGATATGTTGGTCAGCAAAGACATCTCTTTGGATGAATCTTCCGATCTGATACCTGAAAGATAAGAGGAATCTAGCAATGTTGAGATTTAGAGTAAAATAATTTTAGATAGAAGAAATAGCAACCATGAAATTTCTATTCTGAGAAATTGCTTGGAGAATTCTAAGAAATATTTGAAGTCACTGTGGTTTTACCATAGAGAGTAAGGTTGAGAATAGAAAAAGATGAGAATTAAAATAGAGAAAATGCCAATTCATACAGAACATTATAGGACAAGTTAAAGGGATTGGTATTATATAATAGGTATAGTAAAAGAATAGCTTTTCAAAAAGAAATAAAAATGTAAAAAGATGCAAAAGTCTAGTAGTATATGATGTATTTTGGAATATGATAAATGGTGTGGTATAACTCGAAGATAGTATTTGTGAGGATAAGTGTGGCTTAGAGTGAAGGACTGTGAAAATAGTAAAGCAATTTATAGGTAAGATATGATTCCATGGTATAAACAACAAACTTTGAAAGGTGACTGGAGGTTTCTAATGAGAGCAATAAGTTGTAGCCCTAAAAGTTTCAAGTTTGAACATGTTATCAGTAATCTTTTTCTCCAGAACAAAAAAAAAGTTACTGACTAAAATTATCACTTGTTTACCACAAAATTTTGTGTGTTGGTAACTTGAAACGGGCTCAGCTGGGAAGCTTTTCAGGTATCGGTTAGACTCACTCTTGTGCCTGTGATCAGTTGCTAGTAATCTATATGGAATTGATTCTGAGGATTAGCAATTTTGAAAGTGTCAACAAACACAAAATATCTGATCATTTAACCTGTTATATCAGGTTTATTTGCATGATGCCTTGACAGAGTACGAAGAGTAGAAGAGCAATCAAGTGCACAACCTCCTCAGACCTTGTCTCACAACTAACAATATGTCCTTATTTGTCACTTTCTATTGGACAAAGTAAATTACAAGCAAAAAGCCCATATTCAAGCAGGGGATAAATAGGTTCCATCTTTTGATGGGAGGAGCTGCAAAGTCACATTGAGAAGGGACATATATACAAGGTGTTATAAAGCATCATAGCATTTTTTTTTTTTTTTTGCAATCTATAACAGATTGCTTACCAAAAGAAGAAAGAATGACCAGGAAAGAGATTTGAGAGGTAAGATGACACATTTAGTTTGATATACATCTGTAATACCTGGGTAGAGTTGAAGATGCTTGTTAGACAATTGGGCACTGCGTTCTAAAGTTAAGAGAGTTATAAGCTAGAGATATTTGGGAACCACTTGTTAACAAACAAAAATTCAAATTATAAAAGTTTATGGGATCCCCTAGAAAAAAACATGAACATATGGGAGAACTGAAGAAAATTTGGAAAACAGAAAATTTTTTAAATAGACATAAAAATAGAAAGGAATAAATTATTAGGGAGGTAAGAGGAGAAGAGAAAGAGGAGGAGGCTCAAAGTCCAAAAGAATACAAAACTTGTAAAAAGATGAATCAAAGAGATTGGTGATTTCTGCTTGCTGTCATAGTGGAGTGGTTTACTACAGGCCAATCTTCTCACCAAAGACAACCAGAAAATATGAACAAAATGTGTTTTAAAAATTTAGTTTAAAAGCATCACAGGGCTCCAGGGCAACAAGATATTATGGGGAAGCAAAATTTTAGAGAAAGAAGAAGAGAAAGAGAGTTGGGCTTCATGAGCTTGAACAAAGTGAGTGTCAGGGTGTATAGAAGCTGAGTAGAGATGAATATAGAAGATGGCATACCTACAAAGTTTGGGAAAACAAAAAATGGTGTTAAGTGACTTCCAGGAAGGAAGAATCCTGATAAACAGCCCAGGTTTTTAATTGAATTTCTTGAGAGGCTACTCCTGAAGTGTAAGAGGGAACCAGAAATGACCAACTCTTACAAAGACTTATAATCAATTTAACTTAAGTTTGAATGAAGTTAATTTGTTAAGTTTATTTGTAACTTTTTGCAAGTAGCAAAAGCATATTCTCTTTGGAGAAGCATAAAATTAGAGACTCAAATTAGCTCTTCAATGTACCATACAGAAGAATTGAATCAATCAAAAATTTGTAAGCATAATTAAAGACAGGACCAAAAGACTGAGAACCAAGTAAAAAACAGATCATAGCAACACAATCCCAAAAGATACAGACATCATAGTTGTTAGACATCAACTTTATAATTAATGTGATTAATATGTTTAAGATTAGATCTTTGTTGGATGCAAATATTTTCTCCTATTCTGGAGGGTGTCTCTTTACTCTGTTGATAGTATCTTTTGCTGTGTAGAAGCTCTTTTATTTAGTTAGGTTCCCATTTGCCAATTTTTGTTTCTGTTGCAAGCTTTTAGACTCTTCATCATAACATTTTTGTCCCTTCCTATGTCCAGAATTGTATGTCCTAGGTTATGTTTCAGGGTCTTCATAGTTTGGGTTTCACATATAAGTCTTTAATCCATTTTGCATTGATTTTTATATATGGTGTAAGAAAGGGGTCTAGTTTCAATCTTCTGCATATAACTAGTCACTATGCTAGCATCATTTATTGAATAGGCAGTGATGTCCTTATTGCTTTTTTTTGGTCAACTTTATCCAAGATCAGATAAATGTAGGTGTGTGGCATTATTTATTGGGTGTCTCTTCTGCTCCCTTGTTCTATGTGTCCATTTTAGTACCTGTGCCATGCTGTTTTTCTTACTATAGCCTCATAATATGGTTTGAAGTTGGGTAGTGTGATGCCTCCAGCTTTGTTCTGTTTGCTTAGGGTTTCCTTGAATATTCAAGTTCTTTTTTGTTTCCATATGAAGTTTAGAATAGTTTTTTGTTGTTGTTGTTGTTGTTGTTGTTGTTTTTTCTGGTAATCCTGTGAAGAATGTCATTAGTAATTTGGTAGGAATAGCATTGGATCTGGAAATTGCTTTGGGAACTATGGTCATTTTAACAATATTAATATTTCCTATCCATGAGCAGGAAATGATTTTCCATTTGTTTGTGTCTCTCTGATATCTTTCAACATCGTTTTGTAATTCTCATTGTAGAGATCTTTAACCTCTCTGGTTAGCTGTATTCCTAGGTATTTTATTGCTTTTGTGGCTACTGTGAATGGAGCTGCATTTTGATGTTGCTTTCAGCTTTGATTTTTTTTTAATGATACTAATGTTTGTACATCATTATTGTATCCTGAAACTTTGCTGAAGATTTTTTTTTATCAGATCAAGAATCTTTTGGGCACAGGCTATGGGGCTTTCTAGGTATAGAATCATATGATCTTGCAGACAGGGATAGTTTGATGTTCTCTGTTCATATTTGGGTGCCTTTTATTTCTTTTCCTTCCTTGATTACTCTGGCCAGGATTTCTAGAAATATGCTAAATAGGAGTGGTGAAAAAAGACGTCCTAGTTTTGTTCCAGTTTTCAAGAGGATTTCTTCCTGATTTTGGCCATTTAGTGTGCTTTTGGCTGTGGGTTTGTCATAAATGGCCCTTATTATTTTGGCCCTTATTATTTTGTGCTTTTGGCTGTGGGTTTGTCATAAATGGCCCTTATTATTACTATCTTTGAAGTATGTTCCCTCACTGCCTAGTTTTTTGAAGGTCTTAACATGAAGGGATGTATCTATTGAGATGATCATGTGGCTTTTGTTTTTAGTTCTGCTTGTGGCAAATAATATTTATCGATTTGCATATGTTGAACAAATTTTGCATCAGAGGGTAAAGCCTACTTGATTATGATGGATTAGCTTTATGATATGCTGCTGAATTTGGTTTGGTAGTTTTTTGGGGGGAATTTTTGTATGTATGTTCATCAAAGATACTGGCTTGAAGTTTTCCTTTTTTGTTGTATTTCTGTGAGGTTTTGGTATCAGGATTATGCTGGCCTCATGCAATGAATTAAGGAGGTGTCTTTCTCCTCAAATTTTTGGAATAGTTTTGGTAGAAATGGTACCAGCTCTTCTTTATGCAATTGGTAGAATTCAGCTATGAAATCATTTTGTCCTGAGTTTTTTTCTTGTTGGTAGGCATTTTATTCCTTATTCAATTTTAGAGCTCATTACCAGACTATTTAGGAATTCCATTTTTTTTCCTGCTTCAATCTTGGGAGGTTTTATGTTTGCAGGAATTTATCGATTTCTTCAATATTGTCTAGCATGTGTGCATAGAAGGTTTCACAGTAGTCTCTGAGAGTTTTCTGTATTTCTGTAGGGTCAATAATAATGTGTCCTTTGTCTTCTTTGATTGTGTTTATTTGTATGTTCTCTCTTAAAACCAACCTAGCTAGTGGTCTATCTATCTTATTAATTCTTTCAAATAACCAACTCCCAGATTCATTGATCTTTTATACAGTTTTCCGCATCTCAATTTCCTTCAGTTAAGCTGTGATTTGGGCTATTTCTTGTCTCCTGCTAGCTTTGAAGTTTGTTTGCTCTTGTTTCTCTAGTTTCTTTGGGGGTTATGTTAGGTTGTTAATTTTAGGTGCTTCTGAGTTTTTCATGTGGGCATTTAGTGTTATAAACTTCGCTCTTAACATTGCTTTAGCTGTGCCCCAGAGATTCTAGTATGTTGTATTTTTGTTCTCATTAGTTTCAAAAGATTTTTAAATATCAGCCTTAATTTCATTGTTTATTTTATTTCACTGGAGTCTGAGGGCGTGGGTGGTATAATTTCAGTTTTCTTCGAATTTGCTGAGCATTGTTTAATGTCTGATTGTGTGGTTAATTTTAGAGTAGTGCCATGTGCAGATGAGAAGAATGTAAATTCTGTTATTTTTGAGTTGAGAGTTATGTTGATGTCTATTAGGTCCATTTGGTCAAGTGTCAAGTTCAGGTGCTAAGCATCTTTGTTAGTTTTCTGCCTTGATGAGCTCTCTACTATTGTCGGTGGGGTGTTGTAATCTCCCACTAATATTGCATGGAAATGTAAGTCTCTTCAACAATATCTAAGAACTTGCTCTGTGAGTCTGGGTGCTCCTGTGTTGGCTGCATATATAGTCAGGATAGTTAGGTCTTCTTTTTGAATCAAAACCTTTACCTTTATGTAATGCTTTTCCTTGTTTTTTAAATATTTGTTGGTTTAAAGTCTATTTTGTCTGAAATTCGAATAGCAATCCCTGTTAGGTTTTTTTGTTTGTTTGTTTATTTGTTTTTCAGTTTACATTTGCATGGTAGACTTTTCTTCATCCCTTTAGTTTGAGCCAAGGGTGTCACTGCATCTGAGATGTGTTTCTTGAAGACAGCCTTCCGTTGTGTCCTGCCTCTTTATCCAACATGCCAACCCATGCCTTTTGATTTGGGTATTTAGCCCGTTTTCATTTAAGGTTAATATTGACAAGTGTGAATTTGATCTTAGAATTGCGTTGCTAGTTGACTATTATGCAGATTTGTTTGTATGGTTGCTATATAGTGTCAATAGTCTGTACAATTAAATCTGTTTATGTAGTGGCTGGTAACTTTCTTTCCGTTCCATATGTAATGCTCCTTTCAGGACATCTTGTAAGGCTGGTCTGCTGGTTACAAATTCCCTTTGTATTTGTTTGTGTGAAGAAACTTCATATCTTCTGTTACGAATTTTACTTTGGCTGAATATAAAATTTTTGTTTGGAAATTCCTTTCTTTGATTCTGCTGAATATAGGACGCCAATCTCTTCTGGCTTGTAGTTTTCCTGCTGAGAGATCTGATGTTTGCCTGATGAAGTTTCCTTCGTAGTTGTCTGCCCCTACTCTCTAGCTATGTTTAACATTTTTTCTTTCATTTCAACTTTGAAGAATCAGATGACTATGTATCTTAGGAATGGTCTTATGCAGGGGTTTTCTGCATTTCTTGAATTTTAAAATTGACCTTTTTAGTGAGGTTAGAAAAATGTTCATGGATTATATTCGGAAATATGTTATCCATGTTGCTTGCTTTCTCTCCCTCTCTTTTAGGTACATCACTGAGTCATAAATTTGGTCTCTTTACATAATCCCATATTCTTTGAAGGTTTTCTTTATTTTTTATTCTTTTTTCTTTATTTTTGTTTGACTGTATTTATTTGGAGAACCAGTCTTTGAGCTCTGAATTTTTTTTCCTCATGTTGGTTTATTCTGCTATTAATACTGATGTTGGAATTATGAAATTACATCCTATTCATATTCCATTATGAATAATGGCTATTTCATCTTTCAGCTCCTGTTTTATTTTATTGTAATTCTTATATTTCCTGGATTGGGTTTTATCTTTCTCCTGAAACTTGATGATGTTCATTTCTGTCTGTATTCTGAATTGTATTGCTGTCATTTCAGCCTGGTTAAGAATACTTGCTGGGGAATTACTGCGGTCATTTGGAGGAAAGAAAACAGTTTGACGTTTTGAGTTTCCAGAGTTATTTCATTGGTTCTTTCTCCTCTGTGTGGGCTAATCTTCTTTTAACCATGGTGTAATTTGAGTATAGCCAGTTGATTTATTTTCTGGATGTTTTCAGGGGGCCAAGACTTTGTTCAGGGTATTTATTTGTAGCTGGGTTCTTGTCCTTTGTTTCACAGGAAAATGATTTGGTGAAGTGATTTTCAGTGTTGAATTTTGGGCTGTGATCCTGTAGATGGCACTTGAGTGTAATGGTCAGTAGTTAGGCTCTTGCTCGACCGGGTGTCTCCTCTGTATTTCCTTTTGATTGCACCTGTGCTCTCTCAATGCTCTGAAAGTGTGAATCCTGTCCCACTGTAACTGTCCCATGGGTTGACCTTGCCTGCTGCCTAAACAGAGCCGATTTATCAAGACAGGGGAATTGCAATAGACAAAGAGTAATTCACACGGAGCCAGCTGTGCTGGAGAAAAGAATTTTATTATGTATCAAATCAGTCTTTTCGAACATTTGGGGATCAGGGATTTTAAGGACAACTTGGTGGGTAAGGGGAAGCCAGTGAGCTGGCAGTGGTGATTGGTCAGGTCAGAGTTGAAATCATAGGGAGTCAAAGCTGTCTTTTTGTGCTAGGTCAGTTCCTGGATGGGGAGCCATAAGATCAGATGAGTTAGTTTATCATTCTGGGTGGTGCCAGTTGATCCATCAAGTGCAGGGTCTGCAAAATATCTTAAGCACTTATCTTAGCAGCAGTTTAGGGAGCGTCAGAATCTTGTAGCCTCCAGCTACGTGACTGCTACACTGTAATTCTTAATCTTGTGGCAAATTTGTTAGTCCTACAAAGACAGTCTAGTCCCCAGGTAAAAAGGGGATTTGCCTTGGGAAAGGCCCGTTATCATCTTTGTTTTAAGCTATAAACATTAAACTAAATTTCTCCCAAAGTTAGTTCAGCCTATGTCCAGGAAGAAACAAGGACAGCTTGGAGGTTAGAAGAAAGATGAAGTTGGTGAGGTCAGATCTCTTTCACTGTCTCAGTTACAATTTCACAGTGACAGTTTCACCACTCTGGTGCTCGGGTGCAGATCTCAGCTTGGCATGGGAGAGCTGCACACCACAGCCCTGGGGAGACCTCCGGCTTTATATTCCTTCTCCAGCTTGAAGGCATCATGGAAAAAAACTTTGGCAATGGGCCTTTCACTTGTCTCTTGAGGCTGCACCCCAGAGAAATGCAGAGCTGCTACCTGTTGATATGATTGGCTATCAGTTTGGGTAGCTACACTGTGGGCCTATGCCAGGGGGCCTTGCCTGGTGATGAGGAGGGAAACAGGGGCTCTCAGAGACAGCAGACTGGTGTCTTCTCACGAGGGCAGCTGCAGCTTGCTGGAGTTAGTCAAAGCTTTCCTGCTCCCTTGGGAACTCTATCCCAGGGAAGTTCAGAGTTGCTCCCAGCCTGAGAACCCAGGCAGGGATGGGGTGACCTCGTTTGCACCCCAGGCCAGTGGGCCTTATCCTGTGAGGTGCAATGGAAGTGAGGCCCGGAGTCCATTACTATTCAGCCCTGTGGATTTTGCCCCTTTCCTGGAGGTATGTTAGGGAGCCTGACTTCCCCCATTGCTGGAGCTGCAGCCACTTGTTCTGGGGTGCCTGGGCATCTAGAATTCCCGGACTCTGCATGTGTCTGAGCAATGGCTCTGCTCAGATTCCACATAGCTGTCTGGGTCAGTCTGGACGCCATGGTGGAGGGGGTGAGTCACAAAATATCTCCAGAGCTCAGAATTGAAACGTCCATAGCAGAAGTGTGGGTTCCCAGAGACTCCTGCTCGCACAGTGTTTCCCAATAGTGAGGGGCATTCCCTGGCTCTGTGCCTCTCCCAGGTGGGCGGTTGTCCTGTCTGGCTTTCCCCGGTTCTCCAGGGGTCACATTGTTTCCTTGATAAATCCTAGTGTGTCCACCTGGACACAGTTCCTGTTGAAGAGCTAGTGTTTACTTGCCACTCTTTCTTCTCCTCATGAGAGTGTTACATACCAGCAGCTTCACTCTTTCACAAAAAGTCCAAAAAATTGGATCAATCTAAGTAATCACTTCCTCTATTGATACACTAGGACTTCTGTGCACTGTAGAGGAGAATCACAAAATTGTGAATTGAGGTAACAAGATATTTGTAATCTCTCTTCATCTGATATTTCTTTGCTGTTGCTGTTGTTGTTGTTGTTGTTGTTGAGAGGGAGTCTCGATTTGTTACCCAGGCTGGAGTGCAGTGGCATGATCTTGGCTCACTGCAACCTCCACCTACCCAGTTCAAGATTCTCCCACCTCAGCCTCCCAAGTAGCTGGGATTACAGGTGCCCGCCACCACACCCAGCTGATTTTGTAGTTTTACTAGAGATGGGGTTTCATCATGTTGGCCAGGCTGGTCTTGAACTCTCGACCTCAGGTGATCCACCTGCCTTAGCCTCCCAAAGTGCTGGGATTACAGGCATGAGCCACTGTGCCCAGCCATCTGAGATTTCAATATCACTCAGAAATTCTTGGATGAGTCCCTGCTTAGCATCTTTGAATTCCTCTAACAGCTATTCCAAATTTTTACTTCTCACCTCAACCCTCCAATCTTGTATCATACCTCTAACTCACTAATTTGTTTTCTTCTAATTTATTGAGAAAACTGAGTCCATGGAGTGTGAACAAACCAAACCTCTTGGAGTTATACCAATAACTTTTCTATATCTCTTGCTCACTTCTACATTTTCTCCTTCAGTTTCAGAACAGGTGGCCCTTTTTCTTTACAAAGTAGCTACTAATTTTATTCCACATTGGACCATCAATTATCTCTCTCTTTGGCATACTCCACTTTGCCCTCTTGACTGGTTTATTCCTCAGAGATATAAGTATATTGCCATAAAACGTCTTTCTCCAAAGTGTAGTTAAGAGTCTCTTCATCTGCCAGCCATTCTTCAAAACACTAATCAGCCTTCCACCACTACTTTGCTGAATATCCAGGGGCAAATATTAAGAGTAACCTTTTAATAGACTCTTATTAGTCCTTGTATAATCAGATGTAGATATTCAGACTTTGAGGTCCTTCTTCCATGGACTTCTGTACCAGAACTCCATTTTGGTTCTCCTCTCAATTCTCCAAATGTTTTATTCTCATGCTTATTTTCTATTGCCGTTCTCTGGGGAAAAACAAAATATCAATGCTAGCCAGGGTTATAGTCTCAGTTTTTACGTTATTTATATGGTCTCCCTAAACAATCTCATCTCTGTCTATGTCTTCAAATTTCATGGATATACAAATAGATGCCAAATATTTACGTCTGAGTCAGCCTACTATCCTGAGTCCCCAACTTTTACAACTGCCTGTTACATATTTCCACCTGGATGTGCTACTAGTACCCACAAACTCTCCCCTTTCTTTACTCCTACATCCAAAAAGTCAATAACTCTTATCTATTTTGTATCTTCAAGGTCTCACAAATATTTTATAGCCATGCAATTTGAAGACACGGACAGAGATGAGATTGTTTAGGGAGACCATACAAATAACCTAAAAACTGAGACTATAATTCTGGCTATTACTAAAATTGTGCTGTTCAGCAACAGAAAAGAATGAGAAAAAAGGTGGTTAGGGAATTGAGAGGAGGACCAGATACTTCTGTGAGTGCCTTAGCTCTGACTCTTATTATATTTACCTGAAATTTTGAAACTGCCTCCTAACTGGTCTCCCTGAAGTTAATCTTGACTTACTTAATCTATTCTTTGTTATCATCAGAGTCGACCTTTCTAAGATACAAATATAACCATTATTCTCCTCCTTAAAGCATTTTCACTGATTACTATTTTTTATAGGACAAAATTCAAATTCTGTAGCAAAACATATAAGAATACTTGATGGTTCAAGTATCTGCTTATTTCTCCACACACAGTGGACCACCTAGATACTTCTAACTTATATGTTTAACAATTATTTTGTTAATCATATGAGTTAGAAATGACCAGGCTATGCTGCATTAACAGCCAACTTCAAAATCTTAGTGGCTAATTACAACTAAGTTTAATTTTTGCTTATGTAGTATGTTAATGGCGGGTCATTTAATGATGAGTTAATGGGTGCAGCACACCAACATGGCACATGTATACATAGGTAACAAACCTGCACGTTGTGCACATGTACCCTAGAACTTAAAGTAGAATAATTAAAAAAAAAAAAAAAGAAAAGAAACTCTGTTTTATGTCCCCTCACTCAAGAATCATCATCTGAAGAACTGTTAGCTATCATTGCAGAGGTATAAACAACATGGCAAATAATACTCTGGCTCTTAAAGTTTCCACCTACATGTGACACATCTCACTTAATTTCATGAGTTATTGCCCAAAGTAAGTTACGTTGTCATGTTTAATATCAAAATAAGTTAGAAAGTACATTCCTGCAATGGGTCTCTAAGGAGGAATCCTAGAATACATGATCAAAGCCTCAGTGGAAACCTCACGGTAATGGCAAATACACACTAGTGGAAGCCACACACTCAATGGAAATCTCACAAGTTTTTCAACCTGGAATTTTCTTCTCCTTCTTTGTAAGGTACAGAAATTCAATTATCTCTCTTTTTTTTTTTTTTTCAGAGATGGGTTTTTGCCATGTTAACAAGGTTGGTCTCAAACTCCTGGCCTCTGGCCAACTGTCCTCCTCAGCCTCTCAAAGTGCTGGGATTAGAGGTATGAACCACCACACTGGGCCCTCAAAAATCTTTAAAGAATCATTTTACCTATTCTATAACATCTTTTTTTCTCACCAGTTTCTAGGACTTCCAATGTATTCTGTTCACATGTATTCTACAATATTCAAAGTAATTCAATGCACTTGATAGATTGCATTTCTGTCTTCTCCCTCAGAACCATAAGCCATGCACTATTTTGTTGTCTCTACCATTAAATACCACACTGGGTGCAGAGTAGGTGCCCACTGTATTGCCAGATAAATATTGTATGGTAGAAAACTATTTAGAAATTATAATAATCTGTTTTCCTCCTAATGGATAAAATAAATATATTTGATCATAAAATTCAAATACCACTTTTCTAGGGATTCAGAAAAAAAAAAAATTGAAGGCATATTTTTTAAGAAAAGCTATCTTGTCCACAGACCAGATAGATACAAGATACCAGGAGCTAGGAAAAAGGCAAGTGGAGGAAAGTACCAGGTAGGACTAGAGGGAAAGCTTCAGAGACCGTTTTTACAGAATCAAACATCTATCATACACAAAAATGAATGATATTAAAGCAGTTAACCTTCTCTTTGCCATCTGGTAAAGACCCTTATTATATTTTTAATAATATCAACTTCTATTTTAGGCTCAGGGGATACACATGCAGGTTTGCCACATGGGTATATTAAATGATGCTGAGGTTTGGGGTATGAGTGATACTGTCACCTAGGTGGTGAGCATAGTACACCATAGGTAGTTTTACAAGCATTGCCTCAATTCCTCCCCACTCTAGTAGTCTGCAGTGTTTATTGTTGCCATTGTTATGTCCATGAGTACCCAATGTTTATTTTCCACTTATAAGTGAAAATGTGCAGTATTGTGTTATCTGTTCCTGTGTTAATTATTTAGGGTAATGGCCTCCAGCTACATCCATGTTTCTTCAGAGGAGCTCATTTTGTTCTTTTTTACAGCTGTGTAGTATTCATGGTGTATATATGCCACATTTTCTTTATTCAATCCACCATTGATAGGTACATAGATTGATTCCATATCTTTGCAATTGTGAATAGTACTGAGATTAAAATACAAGTGTATGTGTCTTTTTGTTAGAATAATTTATTTCCTTTTGAATATATATCCAAAGGTGAAATGTCTGAGTCAAATGGTAGTTTCATTTTAAGTTCTTTGAGAAATCTCATTCTGACTGGAAAATCATTATTCTATGCCAGCCAGAAAATGTCATCCATCAGTCATTAAGCTAAGATGATACTTAACTCATGAATTTACTCAAATTCAATTTAACTCTTTTCTATATGGACAATTCCTGCTTCAGAAGAACACAAGTGTAGTAATGATGGGGGCATGTAATAGTTTGGATATTTGTTCCCCCAAATCTCATGTTGAAATTTGATCCCCAGTATTAAAAGTGGGGCCTAATGAGAGGTGTTTTTGTCATGGGGTCAGATCGTTTATGAAAGGCCTGGTGCTGTTGAAATGGTAATGAGTGACTTCTCACTCTACCAGTTTCCATGAGAGCTGGTTGTTAAAAAGAGCCTGGAAACTACCTTCCCTTTCTCTCTTGTCTGCTCCACTTTCACCATGTGATCTCTGCACACGCCAACTCCCACTGCCCTTTTACCATGCGTGAAAACAGCTTAAGTCAGTCAGCAGATGCAGATGCTAGCACAATGCTTCTTGTACAGCTTGCAGAACCATGAGCCAAAAAACTATTTTCTTTATAAACTGTCTAGTATCATATATTTTTTAATTTAACTTTTATTTTAAGTTTAGAGGTGTGCTGGTTTGTTATATAGGTAAACTTGTGTCATGGAGGTTTACTGAACATAGTATTCCATACTATGGAATACCCAGGTATTGAGCCTAGTATCCATTAGTTATTTTCCTGGTCTTCTCTTCCTTCCAACCCTCAACCTCTGATAGGTCCCAGTGTATGTTATTCTCTACATATAATGTGTTATCATTTATCTCCAACTTATAAGTGAGAATATGTGGTATTTGGTTTTCTGTTTCTATGTTAATTTGATAAGGATAATGGCCTCCAGCTCCACCCATGTTCCTGCAAAATTCATAATCTTATTCTTTTTCATGGCTGCATAGTATTCTTTGGTGTATATGTACCATATTTTATTTACCCAGTCTATTTTTGATGGGCATTTAGGTGGATTTCATGTCTCTGTTATTGTGACTAGAGCTGCAATGAACTTATGTGTGCATGTGTGTTTATAAAGAATGATTTATATTACTTTTGGTATATGCCCAGTAATGGGATTGCTGGGTTGAATGGTAATTCTGTTTTGGGTTATTTGAGGAATCACCGCACCATCTTTCACAATGGCTGAACTAATTTACACTCCCACCAACAGTGTATAAGTGTTCCTTTTTCTCTACAACCTCTCCAGCATCTGTTATTTTTTGATTTTAGAGTAATAGCTATTTTGACTGGTGCAAGATGGTATCTCATTTTAGATTTGATTTGCATTTCTCTAATGATGAGTGATGTTGAGCTTTTTTTCATATAATCGTTGGATGTATGTATGTCTTCATTTGAAAAGTGTCTGTTCATGTCCTTTGCCTACTGTTTAATGGAGTTGATTTTTTTCTTATAAATTTAAGTTCCTTTTTTTTTTTTTTTTTTTTTTGAGACGGAGTCTTGCTCTGTCACCCAGGCTGGAGTGCAGTGGCCGGATCTCAGCTCACTGCAAGCTCCGCCTCCCAGGTTTACGCCATTCTCCTGCCTCAGCCTCCCGAGTAGCTGGGACTACAGGCGCCCGCCACCTCGCCCAGCTAGTTTTTTTGTATTTTTCAGTAGAGACGGGGTTTCACCGTGTTAGCCGGGATCGTCTCTCAATCTCCTGACCTCGTGATCCGCCCGTCTCGGCCTCCCAAAGTGCTGGGATTAGATCTTTGCCAGATCTATAGTTTGCAACAATTTTCTCTCATTTTCTCGATTGTCTGTTCACTCTGTTGATAGCTTCCTTTTCTGTGCAGATGCTCTTTAATTAGACCCATTTTGTCAACTTTTGCTTTTGTTGCAATTGCTTCTGATGTCTTCATTATGAAACCACTGTCTATCCCTGTGTCCAGAATGGTATTTTCTAAGTTATCTTTCAGGGTTTTTATACTTTTTGATTTTACATTTAAGTCTTTAATCCATCTTAATTTCTGTATATGGCATAAGTAAGGCACCCAGTTTCAATCTTCTGCATATAGATATTCAGTTATCCTAGCATCGTTTATTGAATAGAAAATCCTTCTGCCATTGCTTGTTTTTGTCAAGGGTCAAATAGGTGCATGTTTGCAACCTTATTTCTGTTTTCTCTATTCTGTTCCTTTGGTCTGTGTGTCTGTTTTTGTACCAGTACCATGCTGTTTTGGTTACTGTATCTCTTTAGTATAGTTTGACAGCAGGTAGCATGATGCCTCTAGCATTACCTTGAATATTCAGGCTCTTTTTTGTTCCATATTAATTATAAAATAGTTTTTTTATTATATTTTTTCTCTCCATGAGCATGGAATGTTTTTCCATTTGTTTGTGTCATTTCTGATTTCTTTGAGCAGTGTTTTTTAGTTATCCTTATAGAAATCTTTCACCTCCCTTGTTAGCTATATTCCTAGTTATTTTACTTATTTATTTTTGTGGCAGTTGGGAATGGGATTGCATTCCTGATTTTGCTCTTGGCTTGACTTGTGCTGGTGTATAGAAATGTTAGTGATTTCTGCACAATGGTCTTGTATCCTGAGGCATTGTTGTAGTTTTTTATCAGCTTCAGAAGCTTTTGGGTTGAGACTATGGTATTTTTTAGATATAGGATCATGTTGTCTGCAAACAGGAAGTGTTCATAATATTCTCTGATGGTTGTTTTTATTTCTGTTAGGTCAATGGTAATATCCCCCTTGTCATTTCTGGGTGTGTTTATTTGAATCTCCTCTCTTTTCTTCTTGATTAGTCTAGCTAACAGTCTATTTTGTTAATGTTTTTCAAAAAAATACAAGCTCCAGATTTGTTGGGTTTTTGAATGGCTTTTCATGTCTCTATCTCCTTCAGTTCAGGTCTGATTTTAGTAATTTCTTGTCTTCTGCTAGCTTAGGGATTTGTTTGCTTTAGATCCTCTAGTTCTTTTAGTTGTGATGTTAGCTTGTTAACTTGGAGTCTAACTTTTTGATGTGGGTATTTAGTGCTATAAATTTCCCTCTTAACTCTGCCTTAGTTGTGTCCTAGGTATTCTGACATGTTGTATTTTTGTTCTCATTCTTTTCAAAGAACTTCTTGATTTCTACCTTAATTTCATTATTTACCCAAGTTATTAATGATTAGGTCATTCAATTTCCAAGTAATTGCATGGTTTTTAGTGAATTTCTTAGTTTTGATTTCTAATTTGATTACACCATGGCTCAAGAGATTGTTTGCTGTAATTTCAGTTCTTTTGCATTTGCTGAGGAATGTTTCCAATTATGTGACCAATTTTAGAGTACGTGACATGTGGCAATAAAAATACATATTCTGTTGTTTTGGGGTTGAGAGTTCTGTAGATATCTATCAGGTCCATTTGATTTAGTGCTGGGTTCAGGTCTTGAATATCTTTGTTAATTTTCTATCTCAATGATCTGTCTAATATTGTCAGTGGGGTTTTAGAGTCTCTCACTATTATAGTATGGGAGGCTAAGTCTCTTTGAAGGTCTCTAATAACTTGCTTTATAAATATTGGTGTTCCTGTGTTGGGTGCCTATATATTTAGGATAGTTAGATCTTCTCATTGAATTGAACCTGTTACCATTTTGTGATATTCTTCTTTGTCATTTTTATTAATTTGTGTTGGCTTAAAGTCTATTTCATCTGAAAAATATTATTGAAAGCCCTGATATTTTTTGTTTGTTTGCTTTTCATTTCTTTGGTAGATTTTTTCCCCCCAGCCCCGCTTTATTTTGAGCCTATGTGTTTTATTGCATGTGAGATGTGTCTCTTGAAGACAGCATACCAATGGGTTTTGGTTTGTTATTCAGTTTGCCACTCTGCTTTTTTTGTTATTAATTGGGAAATTTAGGTCATTTATATTCAAGGTTAGTATTAATATGTGTGGATTTCATCCTGTCATGATGTTAGCTGGTTATTTTGCCCACTTGTTTATGTGATTGCTTTATAGTGTGACTGGTCTGTGTACATAAGTGTGTTTTTGTAGTGGCTGGTAACAGTCTTTACTTTCTATATTTAATGTTTCCTTCAAAAGCTCTTGTAAGGCCTGTCTGGTGGTTACAAATTTCCTCACCATTTGCTTGTCTTAAAAGGATGTTTTCTTTTACCTATGAAGCTTTGGCCGTATATGAATGTCTGGGTCAGAATTTTTTTTTAAAGAATATTAAATATTGGCACCCATTTTTTCTGGCTTGCAAGATTTCTGGTGAGAGGTTTACTGTTAGTCTGATGGGCTTCCTTTTGTAGGTGACCTGACCTTTGTCTCTAGCTGCCTTTAACATTTTGTCTTTCATTTGGGCCTTATAGAATCTAATGATTATGTGTCTTGGGGATAGTCTTCTTGAGAATAATTCTTGCGAATTATGTTACTGGGGTTCTCTGCATTTCCTGGATTTGAATATTGGCCTCTCTAACTAGGTTGGGAAAGTTCTCCTGGACGATATTATAAAATATGTTTTCCAAGTTTAGTTCATTCTCCCCATCTTTTTCAGGGACACTGGTGAGTCATAGATTTGGCCTCTCTATGTAATCTCATATTTCTTGGAGGTTTTATTCATTCTTTTTATTCTTTTTCTCTATTTTTGTATGAGTGTCTTATTTCCAAAAGCCAGTCTTTAATTTCTGAGATTCTTTCCTCTGCTTCATCTATTTGGCTATTAATATTTGTGATTATATTATAAAATTCTTGTAATGTGTTTTTCAGCTCTGTCAGATTGGTTACATTTTTTCTATATTGGCTTTTTTTTTCTGTCAGTTCCTGCATTGTTTTATCATGAATTTTAGCCTCCTTTGATTGGGTTTCAAAATACTTCTATAGCTCAGTGATCTTCGTTCCTATCCACATTCAGAATTCTATGTGTCATTTCTGCCATATCAGCCCTGTTCAGAACTTTTGACAGAAAGATGATGTGGTCATTTGAAGGAAAGAATGGACTCTGGGGTTTTGAATTGTCAAGGTTCTTGTGCTGATTCTTTTTCATCTTGTGGACTTATCTGCCTTCAATCTTTGAGGCTGCTGACCTTTGGATTTTTTAATACTATTTAATGACCTTGAGTGTTTGTGTTATAAGATAGACTTAACTAAATAGATTTATTTATGGAAGATTTTATGGGGCCAGTGTTCAGCTCTCAATGCCTAGGCTGCATGCTTTAACTCTGGGAAACTTGTATTGGGCCCTGGCTTTGTTCTCTGGCCCCTCATGTTAAGAATTCACTGCACTGGGGAGGCCAAGGCACTACCAGACCACTGGTTACTACTCTCCCCTGGATAATGTAAGCCAAAGCATTTTGTAGTGTGGTGACAGTGGGATCTGTCCTTGTAGTGGCAGCTGTGGCAGAGTGCTAGTGCATGCTGGCCTGCCTGTCTCCCTGCCAGCATTCACCACAGTGGTGGATGCAAGGCAGTTTGGGGGGCAGGTGGGGAACTCTGCTAGTTACTGTGGGCATGGTCATGCTGAGATGGTGTTGGCTCAGGGGCAAGGCACCGGCAGGTGCAGGTGTGAATGCCTTTTCTGCCCTGCAAGCAGGAGTGGACACTCAGGGCATGTGAGGGAGGAGATCTGCCGTCTCTATGCAGTTAGTGGTGTGCTGGTAAGGGGCAGGACTGGCTGGCTTTCTGCCCACTAAGGCTCCATTCACAATGGTGGTCAGTGGGGGGAAGAGGATAGACTGCACTTCTGCATGTTCATGAGGCAAGAAAACCAAACCCCCCCCCCGCCATTACGTTCCAGCAAAGCAATGTTGGGAGGTGCTATATGGTGGCCTGGGGAAAGCTGCAATATGGGGTGGGAAAGTACAGACTGGTGTGTGGCCATAGGGGCTGCCCCTCTGGAGCTCTTTACTGGTCAGCCACAATCCACCATTGTAGAAGCTATGGTGCAGACCTACAGGGCAACTGTAACTGCCCTGCATGCAGTCATGGCCAGGCTGGGGTCCTGGGAAAAGCTGGAGATCAATGGGTGCTCAGGTCAGATTGGCCCCATCTGATGGGCAAGACCACTGTGCAGAGTTCAGGTCTGACAGTTCCCCTAGAGCTAAAGTCTCCTAAGGCAGCAAATTGAGCCTAGGAGGATAGCTGTATCTGGCCATGATCTGCTACAGATGCTCGAGCATCAAACCCTCTGGGCTCCACATCAGCTGGCTTGCTGCCCCTACCACTTCTCTAAGCAGCTCTCCTTGCCAACCTGTATGTCTGTGGTGGTCAAGGGGTCATCCCTTAATGGGGTTCCAGATGCCTGTGGCAATAGCAGTTTGCTCCCTGCCAGATCAACTCACCCGTTCCCCAGGAGCCTTTGAGGGCCAGGAACGATTCCTGGTGTCTGGTAGACCCATGCAGGGTTATCAGCTTTCTCTATTTTCAGCCAAGCTTCTGTGTCTTTCCTCTGTCCAATCTCAGTGCCTTCCCTTTGCAGATTTGTTAGGAGCATACCAGTGGTCTCTGTCTCTTGGTAAGAGCTGTTCCACCTGGCTGTATCTAGTTGGCCATCTTGCCCTTCCCCCACAGGTATTTTTAATAACAACACAAATGGATTTTGACAAGATATTAAAGGAAATCCCTTGTACCTTTCCAAGTTTTTAGTGAAATTATCTAAAGATTCTGCAGTGGTCAGGATATTTATTTAATCCACCAAACCTTTGTCCTTCAATTTCATAAAAATGATGAATGAGTAAGTATTAATATCCATTCACTGTACATTAATATTTTAAATAGTTCTTTTTAAGTTTCCTATTAATTGAAGAAAATATCTATAAAATTGACTATCATTATTACAGCCCCTCTCTGAAGAACATTTTTCACCAAAAGTAGCAAATGGAAAGGAATTAGTGGATAATATATAATGATTACAGTATCTTCAAAAATGTTTGGTTCTTCCTAGTAGGTGTCCCTTGCTTCTGTTTACTTACTCTCATTCTGCTATACCGGAGAGTCATTAATGAATGGTTCTTTACTGCTCAGAACTATTTAGATATATAGACATGAACACTTTTCTGTGATATCTTTGCTTTTTGGAAAAAGAACATAATCTTTAGAGTTATGGTATCGCTGAATCTTTTATTAATAGCCTCACAATTCCCACAAGTGCATTTACTTTGTGATTCTGTCTGCTGTGGACTCAGACAAGATTGAGAACTCTGGTGTTTGCTATTTTCTTCTTTAGTTTTTTTTTTTTTTTTTTTTTTTTTTTTTTTTTTTTTTCTATTCATGGGAGGAAAAAAAACAAAACTGATTAATAGAGCATATGAAATGTATATGAATCTTACTGTCTCTAAATTGGGATTCTGCTCATGCCGACTATTATATTTCCCTCCTTCATCATCTTTTTGTTAATTCTGGCCATTCCTGTGTTCTCTCAAAGGAGACATCTAAGAATTTTACAGATTTTAAAACATCCAGGTAATAAAATTAGAGAAATTAATAATATAACTGTTGCTATTTTAAGTACCAATGATCTAAAGCTTTACATATCAGTGAATTACAGTTGAGCATATGACTAACTTCTTATGTGGAGACATTTCAGATGCATCCCTTTAAAATATGACAATATGTATATGTGTGTATGTACTGTACATTTCTAATTCTCAGACAAAAGTCTGAGAATCTGAAAGTTTATGTTTAAAATGAAAATAGAATCAAGTTTTTTTAATTATTACATGCCAAACATGGACTGCTTTGGAAATATTGTTAATTACAGATATTGCACATATACAGAGAGAGAATATATGGTCTTAACCAGTATTCACACACACACACACACACACACACACACGCACACACACACACTCAGTGTTTTTATTAAAGGGTGGAGTACTTGACCCTGTTAAGGGTGGAGACCCTGATCTACATTCTCGGAAGTAAGTCAATTGAGTTAAATCTCAGAATAGTCAAAAAATATTAAGGAAACAGAGTAAGTGCCGGCCTTTTCTGCAACTGTAGTCATAGGGACTCTAATGCATAAGCTCTTTGATTTTCTGGAAACCATAAGGGATTATCCTCTTCATAGGAAATTTTATCTCAGAACTTTGGGAAGGCTTCTAGGAGAAACTTCTGTAAACTGCCTTTTTTCAGGAGCAGAACACAATGTTTGTCTGGGGACGTTTCAATCAATTTTATCTGAACCTCAAAAGGCACATGTAATCTGAAAACGGTAAAGAATCGTTGCCTCAAGAGAAGTAAGAAAGATCGTAGAACTATTGAGGTAAAACAATGATACACAAAGAAACAAATGTGCGGTGTGTGTCTGTCTTTGTGTGTGTGTACTTTGAAAAGGAGGGGCTCCCAGGGAAAGCAATCCTGCAGAAAGCTTGAAGAAACTTTGGATATTTGTTTAAAGAGAAACCCTGAGTTTCTCTCTAAGGACTAATCTCTGATTTTTATCTTGCCCAAATTCTTACCTAAGGGGCCTGGGGAGTCACACCGTACAAATCATAAAGTCTCATGGGCAGGGGAGGTGGTTTATTTAACTCTATATAATGTGACATGCTTTCCAACCTGGCTCTGGCATAACATCACATAAAGAATCAGAAAATAAATCAAAATATTTAAACCCCAAATATATTTCCTTGTCATATCTTTAAATTGCCTTGCAAGGTTGTCTCCTCTGAGAAAAAATCCACATTCTATAAAGAATCCCCTTCCCCCAACCTTTTTCTTCTTCTTTCAAGACCCAGGATATAATCAAGTAAGAGCCAGGCACTATTTTCAGTCTGATAAGAAACATTTTACAACCTGCTCTTTCTAAAGTCAGCTCTCTAAGAGCTTCCTCTGCTCAGTGAAACTTGGTCTCCACAACTCTGTATCTTAACCTAAACATTTCCTTTCTGTTGATCCCAGGTCTTTAGATAAACTCAACCAACTGTCAACCAGAACATTTTAAAATCTACCTGTAAGGTTCTCTGGACCTCCTGAGGGTTGTGTCATGGGCCATGGTCACTCATATTTGGCTCAGAATAAATATTTTTAAATATTTTACAGAATTTGACTCTTTTCATTGATGTCTACTTTTGAGATACCCAGCGTGACCCGAGTGATTTTAATTTTTTTTCAAACCATGTGATTTGCATAAAATATCCTTTACTCAATTTTCATTATTATTATCTTGCTTACACGTGACGGTCAGTTGGGCTCACCTTGAGAACCAATTTCTTTTAAAATCTACTTATGCTACTGTATGCTCAGAAAATGATAAATTGATCTGTCAATTTAGCAGACAGACATGTTGGTGAGCTATCTAATAAAGATTGACAAAATAGTAAATGTATGTATTTCAATTTAATTAAACTTACTTAGAAATATATCTATCTTTCTTTCTTTTTACTTTTGTGTTGCTTTTATTATTTTTTTTTAACTTTTATTTTAAGTTCTGGGGTACCTGTGCAGATTTGTTACGTAAGTTTGTTACATACATTTGTTACATGTGCAGGTTTGTTACATAAGTAAATGTGTTTCATGGGTTTTTTTGGGTATGGACTATATCATCACCTGGGTATTAAGCCTAGAATCCATTAGTTATGTTTTCTCTTCCTCTCCCTCCTCCCACCCTCTACCCTTGGATAAGCCCCCATGTGTGTTGTTCCCCTCTATGTGTCCATGTGTTCTCATCATTTAGCTCCCACTTATGAGAACATGACATATTTGGTTTTCTGTTTCTATGTTAGTTTGCTATGGAACATGGCCTCCACCTCTATCCACATCCCTGCAAAGGACATGATCTCATTATTTTCTATGGCCACATAGTATTCCACGGTGTATATGTACCACGTTTTCTTTATCCATTTTACCTTTAATGGGCATTCATGTTGATTCCATGTCTTTGCTATTGTGAATAGTGTTGCAATGAACATACACATCCATGTGTCTTTATAATAGAATAATTTATACTCTTTTGGGCATATACCCAGTAATGGGATTGATGGGTCAAATAGTATTTTTGTTTTTAAGTCTTTGAGGAATCACCCCACTGTCTTACAGAACAGTTGAACTAATTTACACTCCCACCAACAGTATACAAGTGTTGCTTTTTCTGGACAGCCTCACCAGCATCTGTTTTTTTGTTTTGTTTTGTTTTGTTTTTTGACTTTTTATAATAGCCATTCCGACTGGTGTGAGATGATATCTCATTGTGGTTTTTGATTTGCATTTCTCTAATGATCAGTGATGTTGAACTTTTTTTTTTCATCTGATTGTTGACCACATGTATCTTCTTTTGCAAAGCGTCTGTTTATGTACTTCGCCCACTTTTTAATTGGGTTGTTCTTTCTTGTAAATTGGTTTAAATTCCTTATAGACACTGGATAGTAGACCTTTGTCAGATGCATAGTTTGCAAAAATTTTCTCCCATTCTTTAGGTTGTCTGTTCACTCTGTTGATAGTTGTTTTTTTTGTTTTGTTTTGTTTTTTCTGTGCAGAAGCTCTTAAGTTTAATTATATTTTCCATTATTGCTTTTGTTGCAATAGGTGTTGGCATCTTTGTCATGAAATCTTTGCCTGTGTCTATGTCCTGAATGTTATTGCCTGGGTTTTCTTTCAGGGTTTTAATAGTTTTTGGTTTTACATTTAAGTCCTTAATTCATCTGAGATTTTTTTTATATGATATAGGTAAGGGATCCAGCTTCAATTTTCTGCATATGGCTAGCTAGTTATCCCAGCGACATTTATTTAGTAGGGAATCCTTATGCCATTGCATATTTTGTCTGCTCTTTTGAAAATCACATGGCTGTAGGTGTTTGGCCTTAATTTTAGGCTCTCTGTTCTGTTTCATTAGTCCAACTGTGTGGAGGTTTTTTGTACCAGTACCATCTTGTTTTGGTTACTGTAACCCTGTAATATAGTTTGAAATTGGGCAGCATGATGCACTCAGCTTTGTTCTTTTGGCTTAGAATTGCCTTGGCTATTAGAGCTCTTTTTTGATTCGGTATGAATTTCAAAATAGTTTTCTCTAGTTCTGTGAAGAGTGTCAATGGTAGTTTAAAGGGAATAGCATCAAATTTATAAATTTCCCTGGGCAGTATGGTTATTTTAACAATATTGATTCTTCCTATCCATGAGTATGAAATGTTTTTCCATATGAAAAATACATATAATATATAATATATTATTATATATAATAATTTATAATCTATATTGTATATTATATAATATATACTATATATAATGTGTTATATATGTAATATATATTATATATAGTATATGATATATATATATATATTGCCATTGTGAATGGGAGTTCATTCGTGATTTGGCTCTCAGCTTCACTTGTTGTATAGGAATGCTAAAGACTTTTGCTCATTGATTTTGTATCCTGAGACTTTGTTGAAGTTGCTTACCAGCTTAAGAAGATTTTCGGCTGTTTAGCTCTTTCTTTACATTACCCCAATGTGAGATATGGTGACAACTATTATTGCATAATTGTTTGAGTCAGCTGCTTCAATTCCAACTATTTTGCAATGTGAAGCATCCATTAATCAAAATCTTAACTATATATTGCAAATTTATTTTGGGTATATGTTATTTCTTGCAATTAACACATTGATAAAATGTAATTTTAAAGCTTAAATTGACCATGAAAAATCTACTTTTCTATTTTCTATACATCAGATATCAATGCCTTTTGGGCGGTGTGTTTGTGTGTCTATGTGTATAATATATACACAAGTTTTATATATATATATATACACAATTTACATATATAAGGTGTATTTTATATACATATATACATTTTACATGTATATAAAATATACTTTATTTTCTCTCATAATATGGTACTAAATGATGTTAGAAATCCACTTTCAGAAAAAACAGCTTTTGACACAATTTTATAGGAGTCAAATAAATGGTGGTTTTGGGCAACGGTTCCCAAATTTTGAAAATGTGCTATGTATTGCAATTATTCTTATATGGCATGTTGATAGAAAATTAATCATATTTATGTCTCTTGTCACTGTTCAGCTACAACAAATGACAGGTTTTCATGATGCCGAACCATCCAAGAAACTATTTCCTGTAAGCCTTGTCAGAAATTTGCGAACATTAGATATGTTCTTGACTATAGTTCAGATATGGATTTCCAGCATTGTGTCATATATGCATAAACACTTTTCAACTATTTTTGCTCTTTGGAACTTTTAAAAGGTCAGAAGTAATCAGATCACCTAGCAGGTTACTATATGTCATAGTAATAGTCTTGAGACCTCATATATAGAAAATCATGCTCGATATTAACACTGACATTTGAACAAGGGGCTGATCACCTTGAGCACTGCAGCTTTATTACTTACTAAGTCACCTAATATCTTGAAATGCCTTTGGGTAACTTTTTCTGCCTTAATATTTGGGGGGAATTATTTAAGTGTTTGCAAATTATCTTTCCCCATTGGAGATAATGTAGTTTATAGTTTATTGTGTTTTAATATATTACCCATCAAAAATTCATCACATAACTTCACCGTTTTTAAAATATGCAACTAGAGTCCCAAACTGCTCTTGTTATTTTATTTTCCCCCACTTTATTGAGGTATGTCTGACAAATGAAAATTGTATGTATTAGCAAAATTGAAGTTTCATGTGATAACTTTTGGAAGAATGTTAAAGGATCTAGGTAAAACTCACGTAGGGAATAAATGAATTATCTATTTTTGGTTTTCATTAGAAACTGTGTGAAACTACAGAAAAAGCATGTAGAATAGATGCAGAATTTTAAATACTGGCATGCACTAATTAGTTAAGAGTATCTGCATATATATTCTTAAAAGCATATCCAGAATGGTTTGGGTGAAACACTGCCTGTTCATAATGAAAGATAGTACATTATCTTATGAAGTTCCTCCTGGATTATGCTTTACTTGCAATATTTAAAATATTTTTAGAAATAAACGAACACGACCATGAAGTAAGTCCATGACCGTGTAGTTTATCTGAGATATAATGAAATTTATGATGAACAGTACAGAAGCACTAACTTGCAGACAATAACTATAATTATCCTATAAAATGTTAATTTATATGTTCCATGGTCCAATTCAGATATGACAAATATTATTTATTTTCTACTTTTCACTTACAAGTGTGATGATTCATTTTTTTCTCTTCTACTTTCAGTGATTTTGTGTTTGATAGCCTGTATTTTCCTGTATATTTTATTATCCAACGGTCAGGTATATTAATTGCTGTTAAGTGTAGGATTATTGAAATTTTAAGCTTGTATGTATTGTTATTTGTTACTTCAATATGAATATTTCCCTTCAAGAAACTATTATATAATATGTATATGTTGCATACATTTTAAAATAATACATTTAAGAAAAGTTGAAGTGTTTTTTTTATTTTTAAAATTTGATTTTAAGTTCTGGGATGATACATGTGCAGAAAGTGCATGTTTGTAACATAGGTAAACATGCTCCATGGTGGTTTGCTGCACCTAGGTATTAAGCCTCCCATTCATTAGCTGTTTTTCCTGATGGTCTCCCTCCCCTCGCCCCCACCAACAGGCCCCAGTATGTTGTGTTGTACCCTTCCCTGTGTCCGTGTGTTCTCATTTTTCACCTGCCACTTATGAGTGAGAACATGCAGTGTTTGGTTTTCTGTTCCTGTGTTAGCTTGCTGAGAATGATGGCTTCCAGCTTCATTCATGTCCCTGCAGATGACATAATCTTATTCCTTTTTATAGCTGCATAGTATTCCATGGTATATATGAATCACATTTTCTTTATCCAGTCAATCATTGATGGGCATTTGGATTGGTTTCGTGTCTTTGCTATTGTGAGTAGTGCTGCAATAAAAATACATGTGCATGTATCTTTATAATAGAATTATTTTATTTTCTTTTGGGTGTATACTCAGTAATGGGATTGCTGGGTCAAATGGTATTTCTGGTTCTAGATCATTGAGGAATCACCAAACTGTCTTTCACAATAATTGAACCATTTTATGTTCCCACCAACAGTATAAAAGCATTCTTATCTCTCTACAGCCTCATCAGCATTTGTTTGTTCTTGACTTTTTAATAATTGCCATTCTGACAGATGAAATGGTATCTCATTATGGTTTTGATTTGCATTTCTCTAATGATTGGTGATGTTGAGCTTTTTTTCATATGTTCGTTGGCCGCATAAATGTCTTCTTTTGAGAAGTGTCTGTTCATGTCCTTTGCCCACTTTTTGATGAGGTTGTTTTTTTCTTGTAAATTTGTTTAAGTTTCTTGTAAATTCTGGATATTAGACCTTTGTCAGATGGGTAGATTGCAAAAATTTTCTCCCATTCTCTAGGTTGTCTGTTTGCTCTGATGATAGTTTCTTTTGCTGTGCAGAAGCTCTTTAGTTTAACTAGATACTATTTGTCAATTTTTACTTTTGTTGCAATTGCTTTTGGCAATTTCATCATAAAGTCTTTGCCCATGCCTATGTCCTAAATGGCATTGCCTAGATTTGCAGTGTATTTTAAAGTCCTCCTTGGCACTATTGCCTTTTATCATTATTCAAATTTAAAGCATACTAAAAATTGCTGTACTTTCAGTCTGTGTATTAGTCTGTTTTCATACTGCTGAGAAAGATATACCAGAGACTGGGCAATTTACAAAGAAAAAAAAAGAAGTTTAATGAACTTACAGTTCCACATGGCTTGGGGGGCCCTCATAATCATGACAAAAGGCAAGAAGGAGCAAGTCACATCTTACATGGATGACAGCAGGTAAAGAGAGAGCTTGTGTAGGCAAACTCTTGTTTTTAAAGCCCTCAGACCTTATGAGACTTACTCACTATCACAAGAACAGCATGGGAAAAACATGCCCCATGATTCAGTTACCTCCCACTGGGTTGCTCCCATGACACATGGACATTGTGGGAGTTACAGTTCAAGATGAGATTTGGCTGGGGACACAGCCAAACCATATCAGTGTGCTAGAATTCAACAATGATGTAGACAAATATGGATACAAAGACAAACACAAAGACAAATATATAAGTAAAATATTTACTATAATGAAGGTTAAGACTCAATTGTAAATAAAAAATTAGCATAATTAAGACTCAGTTTAAAACTCCATTATGATTTCAGATGAATCCTTGATGTGAACCATGATATGAACATCAACTATATACCTTTTGGAAATGAAAAAGTTAAAACAGTTTTACTTAGTTGAGTACATTAAAGATCTTAATGGAAGCAGACTCTATCACTTAATATAACTGAAAATATGTAACTGAGATTGAAATTCTTTTATTGCTAGTTTGATCACCCATGAACCACAGCTACTTTTCCACTCTACATATCAGCCTTCGTCTATTTATTCATCTATCCAGACACATACATATATGTATAATATGTATGTAGATATACAATCATATAACACATAATGATATTTCTGTCAATGACAGATCACATGTGCAATAATGATCCATTAGATTATAATGAAGCCGAAAAATTTCTGTTGCCTAGTGATGTCTTAGCCATTTTAGTGCAATGCACTAGTCACATGTTTGTGGTCATGCTGTTGTAAACAAACCTACTGCGCTGCCAGTAGTATAAAAGTATGGCACATACGATTATGTGTGGTGCATAATACTTGATAATGATAATAAACCACTATATTATTGGTTTATGTATTTACTATACCATAGTCTTTATTGTTATTTTAGAGTGTACTCTTGCCACTTATTTAAAAAGTTAACTATAAAACAGCCTCAAGCAGGTTCTTCATTAGGTATTCCAGAAGAAGGCGTTATTATCATGGGAGATGACAGCTCCGTGCATGTTGTTGCCTCTGAAGACTTTCCAGTGAGGCAAGATATGAAGGTAGAAGACAGTGATATTGATGATCCTGACCTTGTTTAGCCCTAGGATAAGGTGTGTGTTTGTGTCTTAAATTTTATAGAAAAAAATGTATAGAATAAGGACATTAAAAAGAAAATATTTTTGTACAGCTGTACACTGTGCTTGTGTTTTAAATTAAGTGTTACTATAAAAGACTCAAAAAGTTAAACAACATTGAAAGCTTATAAAATAAAAAATTTAGAGTAAGGTAAAATTAATTTATTATTAAAGAAAAAAAGAACTTTTTACAAAGCTAGTATAGCTTTAAATATCTACAGTACAGTCATGTCCTAGGCCTTCACATTTACTCACCACTCATTCACTGACTTACCCACAGCAATTTCCTGTCCTGAAAGTTTTATTCCTAGCTAAGTGCCTTATAAAGGTGTACCATTTTATTAATCTTTTATACCATATTTTTTCTGTACCTCTTCTACATGTAGGTATGTTCAGAATACACGAATACTTACCATTGTGGTACAGTGCATACAGTGTTCAGTACAGTAACATTATGTACAGGTTTGTAGCCTAGGAGAAAGAGGCTATAGCATATAGCCTATTTATGCTATAAATAGCATACTATGTAGTAGACTATACTATCTAGGTTGTATAAATATACTCTATAATGTTTACACAATGATAAAACTGCCTAATGTTGCATTTCTCAGAATGCATACCCAGAGGTAAGAGATGTGTGACTAGGTAGATAGATAGATAAATAAATATAGAGAGATAGATAGATATCCATAATCATCACAAAAAGTTATTAGCTAGGAAACAAATGTAATCTTTATTTATAGATAGAAAACTGAATGTCAAGAGAAGCCACTTATTTCTGATAAAAGTGGTGAAGGCAGAGTATGTTAAAAATAGGTAAACTCAAGTGAGGTACCAACTAGCTACTGTATCTTATAGTATGAGTAAGTACTTTATCATCACTCGCCATCAGAGAAATGCAAGTCAAAACCACAATGAGATACCATCTCACACCAGTTAGAATGGCAATCATTAAAAAGTCAGGAAACAACAGGTGCTGGAGAGGATGTGGAGAAATAGGAATGATTTTACACTGTTGGTGGGACTGTAAACAAGTTCAACCATTGTGGAAGACACTGTGGCGATTCCTCAAGGATCTAGAACTAGAAATACCATTTGACCCAGCCATCCCATTACTGAGTATATACCCAAAGGATTATAAATCATGCTGCTATAAAGACAGATGCACACATATGTTTACTGCAGCACTATTCACAATAGCAAAGACTTGGAACCAACCCAAATGTCCATCAATGACAGACTGATTAAGAAAATATGGCACATATACAACATGGAATACTATGCAGCTATAAAAAAGGATGAGTTCGTGTCCTTTGTAGGGACATGGATGCAGCTGGAAACCATCATTCTCAGGAAACTATCTCAAGAACAGAAAACCAAATACTGCATGTTCTCACTCATAGGTGGGAATTGAACAATGAGATCACTTGGATACAGGAAGGGGAACATCACACACTGGGGCATGTTGTAGGGTAGGGGGAGGGGGAGGGATAGCATTAAGAGATATACCTAATGTAAATGACGAGCTAATGGGTGCAGCACACCAACATGGCACATGTATGCATATGTAACAAACCTGCACATTGTACACATGTACCCTAGAACTTAAAGTATAATAAAAAATTTAAAAATAAAATAAATAAATAAAAATAAATAAAATAAGATAAATCCTCCTGTTCTGCCACTTACATGAGACAGATTTACATGTCATTCTACTTCATGTTGACCTCTTAAAGAGACTTATGCCCCTCTCTAGAGAGCTACCATGCAAACAATGCTGCATTACTTGAGAGTCTATGAAAGGAAAAAATCAAGCTATTTTATAAAGTGATGACATCTTAAGGGATAGGTGAGGTAAAAAGTAGTCCCATAGATAAATCTGATGTGGCAAGCAGGATAAAATTTTCAAAGACTGGCAATTGTGAAATCAGACTGCCTAATTAACATCCTTACTCAACCACTTAGTTGTGTTACCCTAGGAAATTGCCATCACCTCTGTGCCTCAGTTCTGTCATTGGTAACATTGGGATAATAATAATATGTACTCTGTGGGGTTGTTGTAAGAATTAAATTAGAAAAATCATGTTAAGCATTTAGCACAATGCTTTACCTTTAGCAAACATGTACTAAATGTTAGCTTTTATTATTATTACTATCAATCTTACTAAGCTCTATTAGAACATATTTGCACACCCATTATTTTGGCTACTGTTGGTGAATCAAAATGTGAATTGCTGAAGGAGGTTTGATACATTTTTCTTACAGTGAGAGAGAGATTGCAATTGAAATGGAGTAGGAGTCCCTCTTAGGGGCCTGCCAGGTTGCTATCCCCTCTTCAAAGCATGGGAATAAAGAAAGATTTGCATCCCTTCATGGGAAATTCCATGCACCTAGCTAGTTTTGCAACCAGCAGCTGGTGAAGTGAATAAATAAACTGCTAAGCAAGAAGATAATAATAGCTTAAACAATAGTCACCCGTAGAGAGATATGAGACATCAAGCAAATACATTTAGGATACAAATTGGTTTGGTCCAGAAAGGCAGGATAACTAAGCAGGTGGGTAGGCTTCCAGGTTATAGGTAGATTTAAAATTTTTTGAACTGGCAATTGGTTAAAAAGAGTTATCAGTAGAAAGGAATGCCTTGCTTTTGATAAAAAGGTTGTGGAGACCAAAGTTTTATCATGCAGATGAAGCCTCCATGTAGCAGGCTTCAGAGAGAATAGACTATCAATGTGGTTTGTTTGTCGTTGTTGCTTTTTGTTTTTTTAAAAAATCAGGCTTAAAGTCTGTGTTGATGTTAAATGCTGGTTGACTTTTCCGGAATTACAATAGGGAGGAAGGCATAATGAGGCATGCCCAACCCTCACTCCCAGTCATGGCCTGAACCAGTTTTTTAGGTTAACTCTGAAATGCCACTTGGCTGAAAAGAGGGGTCCATGTAGATGGTTGAGAGGCATTAGATTTTTATTTTTGGTTTACAAGTTCAACAAGGAAATAAAAAGTGGCTATATCCAAAGGTTGTTTTTTATGTATGGCTTTGCCAGATGTCCTTTCAGTAATAAGAAGATGTATTACATTTTCAAAACATTACTCTGTTAAATCAAGTTTAACCTAAATCTGCCTTCTTGCATATTTTAAGTTTAGACTAATGGTTTCTCTATACAATGTGAACTGTAGCCTATAAAAGGAAAATCAATCTTGGGACTCCAAAATCTCTAAACTAAAGGGAAAAGTCAAGCTGGGAACTGCTTAGGGCAAACCTGCCTTTCATTCATTCTATTCAGTCATCCCTCTACTCACTGAGATAAATGCATATCTGATTGCCTCCTTTGGAAAGGCTTATCAGAAACTCAAAAGAATGCAGCTACTTGTTGCTTATCTGACTCTGGAAGACCCTCCCCATTTTGTCTTACTTTTGCTTCCAGTTGTCTCCCCTTTCCAGACTGAACCTATGTTTAGCTTATATATGTTGATTGATGTCTCATGTCTCCCCAAAATGTATAAAACCAAGCTGTGCTCGGACCACCCCGGGCACATGTCATTAGGATCTCTTGAGTCTAGATCATGGGCGCACATCCTTAACTTTGGCAAAATGAAATTTCTAAATTTACTGAGACCCGTTTCAGATATTAAGGGTTCACAAATCTAAATAGAGTTGTAAATAGACTGTAGCCTACTCTTATGCCAATCACTGACTTTGCGCAGTCAAAGGTAGCCAACTTTTCAAACAGTGTTCAAATATGACAAATGCCAAGCTTAACCAATCTGGCTATTTCTGTACCTCACTTCTGTTTCCTGTACATCACTTTCATTTTTCTGTTCATAAATCTTTTTTCAGCACACGGCTGTGATGGAGATTCTGAGACTACTCTGGCTTAGGAGTCTCCCTAATTTACAGATTTTTCTTTGCTCAATTAAACTCTTAAATTTAAGTCAGCTAAAGTTTTTCTTTCAACAAATGATATCAGAAGTGGGATCTAAAGTAGAGCTTCTAACAGCCCCCGTGTGTGCTGAGTGACCAAGAAAGGTATACACTGGACCCATAGTGTCCACTGGTCTCTCAGAGCAAATGGGGAATGTGATAAATTCTCTCTCAGATTCTGAAGCTCCATAGATTTGTGTTTTGCACTCCCCGAGTTTCTTTGAGCAAACTTCTGATCCACACTGCGTCTGGAAGTCATAAAAGAAACTGGACTGAGTCCAGGATTGAATTGGATCCAATAATTAACTGGCTCACATCCAGTTGGAGGTTTGTTACATCTGACCGTGTCAGAAAGAAACCAGTAGTAAATGGCAATACTTCGGGGGTATAACATTTGGCTTTTGAAAATTCTCAGGGATTTTCATGTTCTACTCTCTTTTTTTTATTTATTTTTCTTGTACACTTAGGGAACAAAATAATGGTTAAGTTGACCAAGGGATCCTGAGAGCCAAAGCCAATATTTGAGGAGAAATTGGTTCCTTAATTTCTGAAGAACTGAGTTTGAAATGAGACGAGAAGTCTTATTCCTATTGAAGGTTTTTCTCAATTGAAGGGTTTGTGGTCTCACGGGCTTCAAGGAATGAAACTGTGGACTGCAGCAGCGAGGGTTACAGCTAGATTAGAGAAACACACGGAAGGATTGAGACTCTGAGTCTGCTTCCTGATCAAAGGGTTTTCTTGATTGAAGGGTTCGTGGTCTTAGGGGCTTGAAGGAATGAAGCCGTGCACCGCAGTGGCAAGTGTTACAGCTCAATTAGAGAAATGCGCGGACCCAAAGAGTGTGGCGCCAAGATTTATTAAAGCGAAAGCAAAAATAAAGCGAAACTGAAAGCAAAAGTAAAGCTTCCACGTAGTGGAAGGGGACCCGGAAGGGTTGCCCTTTTCTGGCTTGGGTGTCTTATGCTTATATCCCCTTGTGACCCGTCCCTTTTCCATTTTCTGTCCTATAGAATTAGCTTATTTTCTATCTGCTTGTGGGTTGGCGGGCCTGATTGGTTAAAAACATCAGGCTGCCATTAGCGCTTAAACTCCCTATATGATTGGTTGAAGTTTTAATCCCTTAGCTTTCAGCTGTGACTCATTTTGGCTTAGAGGAAAGTCCTCCTTGATTGGTTGAAGTGTCAATCCATTAGCTCGCAGCTATGACTCATTTTGGCTTAGGGGAAAGTCCCCTTAGGGAAGTCCCTATTGACCCAGGAAGTCCAGCCAACTTAGCCACTTAGTCCCTCCCTTCCAGGTAATACATGCCTAAGTATTAGGCCACAGAAGCAGCAGTCTTACAGAAATGGTGAAATCTCACTAAAGATATAATAAGTTACAGTGGAACATTCCAAATATACAACATTGCACTTAAAAAGTGCATTTGAAAATTAGGGCTCCCAAATTAGTCTTATCTAGGAATGCCTATTGATATTCAGTAGCTTCTAAAATATTTTAATATTTTTATTTAAAGACTTTATGAAAGGCAAATACAAAGCTTAAGTGACTAATTGATAAGAAAAATTGAATTGGCTAACCGTTTTGGCTTAGTTACTACTCAGCTCTGAAGGTGGAAAGGAAGCTATGCTAGATAAGGTGTTTATAAAAGGTAAGCCCTCAGGTAAAATAGGCTTGCTTCTTTTTCAGATATATTCATGCTGACTCCAGGCATACAAAATGCTTTCTTGGCCCTATCCCTTATTGGACTCCACTCATTTCCCTGAATTCAGTAATTTTAGCTAAGAAGCAGTAACTAAGTTAAAAAGAACACCCTGTTGAACTAAAATACACCTTTCTAGAATTTAATTGGTTATCTTTAAACTCTTTTGTAAAAGAAATTTATATCTATAATAGAAATTTCCATTATTAAGGATGTCTGCCTATAAGTAGTAAAATTCTTACCATTCTTTTAAATTTATGTAATAAGTCATATCTTTGTTTAAGATGCTTTTCTGCCCATCTGAAGTGAACTTTTATTTAAGAATTGTTTTTCTTTGGTTTGAGCAAAGGATGAAACAATATTTAGGCCCAAAATGTTAGCTCTGTGCTTATGAAATATAATTTCCTTTCCACCTAAGAGTTGTCCCTTTAGCATTGCAAATCTGTTACTTAGTTAATAATTGCTCAGAACAATGAAACAGGTAATTGGAAGACTGTTAGACCAAATAGGGAAAAGTATTTAAAAGCCGACAATTAAAAATTATTTATGAGGTAAGATTTGCTTGTGTGTTTGATATTTGGTAAATAAAGCTAGTTTTTAAATTGTTTGTAAAATAGAAAGGGCTTCAAAATTATTCATTAAATACAATTAGTTGCTTTACTTGACTGTGAGATTATGTCTTTGATTAAGAGTCTCTGGATTCAGGGGTCTTAATAGGTGGCCATGATGAGGTCTGGAGACATGTTTTTAGTGCCTAGAACAGCAGCTACAAGCCAGAATCAGGCCCAATATGATCCCTTCTTCTGCTTTCTCCGTTTTTCCTCCTGCCTATTTTGTTAGGGGTTGCATCCTCCAGGTATAGGCTTCATAGCTCTGTCTTCTGTCCTGACAAACTCAGAAAGGCCCTGACCTTCATAGTCCTCCTCGGCACCATGGCTACTTGGGACCTAGTATAACTTGAGGAGGACATTAGGGAGGGTACCTGTGCCATAGTTTCAAAATTCTTTTCAGAAATTTAAAATTGTAGAGTTATATTAAGTTAAATTAAGTAATGAATAATCATAAAATGTCTGAGTAATCTGTAAGTTAAAATACCAAAATATTAATTATTAAACATGGGTTTAAGACTATATACCTTGACATGGTCGTTTTATATGGTAAAGAAAAGCTAAATATATTTAAATCTGTTAATAAATAATAATTTGAAAAACTGTCCTTCCAAAAATTATAAAATTGTATTTATTTACAAATACTTAAAAGAGTTCAAAATTACTTTATAGGGTATTCACTAGAAATTATAGTTACTAAGAGTTAAAAATAAACACTAGATATGGGAGAAACAATTCTGTATACAGAGTTTTTAAGCAAAAACAAAATATGCATCTGATGAAGAACGTTATAAAGGCATAAAAATATATGTTAAATTTTTTTTTTCTGGTTTGAAGTTACATAAAGATTTCAAATTGAAGGAGAAAAAATAGTTAAAACAAGATGAATGGAAAAGTTGGGGAAAATGATGTCTTTAAGGGTGTTCATGAAAGGAAGGAAAGAACCCTAAGAAGCACTCTTGAATAAAGGTTTCTGATAACTTTAGAATCCTTTGGACTGGGTAAGGATTCCCAGAACTTTAATAAATAGACTGGTTTATAAAACTGCTAACCCAAGCAGAACAAAAATTAATTAAATACTAAGAAAATACTTTTCCAGATTTTCATGCTAAATCAGCCAGTACCGAAATTGTTTGGATATGCACTATGAATGAACTGCATGGTCTAAGACAAATTAACTATGATAATCCTTCAGTTATCAGTGCTATACACCTAAGTTAGAGAGACAACTGGTATTCAAGAGGACATAAGTCCAATGTTATGCATGGACACATGGAGAACTAGGATGGCTACCTTGTCCTTCGTGAATCCTTAAAGATTTTTTATTAAGAGTTCTGCATTCCATGACTTATTGTGAAAAATATAAAATAATCCAAGTGTTTTTTATATATATAAATATGTGCCTATAAATACATATGTGTGAATATGTATATATATATATATACACATGTGTATATATGTATATACACATAGGCTTGCTTCTTTTTCAGATATATTCATGCTGACTCCAGGCATACAAAATGCTTTCTTGACCCTATCCCTTATTGGACTCCACCCATTTCCCTGAATTCAGTAATTTTAGCTAAGAAACAGTAACTAAGTTAAAAAGAACACCCTGTTGAACTAAAATACACCTTTCTAGAATTTAATTGGTTATCTTTAAACTCTTTTGTATATGTATATACATATATACACGTGTATATGTATGTATATATACACACACATATACACACATGTATATATCCATGATTTGGAATAAATGAGGTGATGATTTGAAATATATATGATTGCTAAAATAGTTTATGACTAATGTTTGCTTTGTCAAACCCTCATTCCTGAAAAATCAATCAAAATTTCAGGTACATTCTGCTACTTGATGGATCATTTAAACATTTATAGAGGGATTTCATTCAATTGTCATTTAAATGCATATTTTCTGATTCTATAAAAGCTTTCCCATGCAAGAGGCTTGATGTTATAACACTAGCTCATTATGCCACAGTGTATTTTCACAGGTAAAGAAAGCTTTTCACGATTTACTGACTGAGGACAATTAACCCGTTCACAATCTAGAACCCAAAGACTGCATCTTCTGAGAACATCAGAGAAAGACTATCCTTGCCATTCACACTGCAGAAAAACTTCAGAATCTTGAACCTTGGGTTCACAATCTCACAACTCAGAAGGTTCCCTCCTCACTCTAGGAACTGCACACTTATTGCAAACCTTTAGGTAAAGAGAACCAGGGAAGTTCCTCCCAGAAAAAGATTATATCCTTGAAGTGCACAGTTTTTGCTAAGATCATGGATCAAGACTTCTGTACTATGATGCAACTCTTATTTTTCCATTTTTTTTGCATCACTTATACCTCTGTGAACAATAGAAGTAAAATGGGGGTCTGTTATGTGCACTCAGGGGGTAAACTTTTACTTGTGAAACCTTTTGCGGCCAGACTTACGTGTGCATAACCTTATACTTTGACAGATGAAGATGAGAAATTGTAATGGTACCTATGTTGCCTTATAATCCGTCAGAAACAGAACATTGGTCTGCTACTCTTAAGCCATGTCATGGGTTAAAAATAACATTGCCATGAGTTTTTCACTTTTCTAGAAGGGCATCATTTTTATGGTCCTTTTCTTCCATGGTTTGAAGTAAATAAGGCAAATGATTACAAATGTCTTTCTCATGATAAGCTCTACTGCAAATTCTACTGTAAAGACTGTGGTTACACAACAGACTTTAAATTATCTTGTGAAAGTTATGCTATAGAATTGCTCTAGATTAATTACTGGCTAAGCAGAGAAATATCTGTGCAGCTTCTGGCACTTCTTGTTTCCCATATAATAACACATCATACTGGATATTATAGATATTCAGTTGTAGGAAACTAACAAAGAAACTAACAAAGTTACTACTTTAACTTAATTAAAGTAAGTAAACTCTTTGTCTAGCCCAGTCTTTATTTGATTTCAGTTGGTTTGATTTACGGGGATCATGGTTAAGGAGCATACTCCAAACTCTTGGTATCGTTGTCCTGATAATCATAATAGTAGTCTCTCTGGTGCATGGTATTCTCTCAAAGTTTTAAGTGTTTTCATGAAGCCATCTCTAGAATGTCAAATTGTCTCTCTTCAACTGGAATGACACGAGCTGAAAGAAATGTGTGATCATGAGTGCACCATAACCTGTAAATGATGTGCTGAGACAGGAAACCAAAAATGATGGTAACTGAGAGTGGCGCTAAGGCCCTAAGTTTTGGTCACGCTCTCACCTAAGTGAGAACCTGGCCAGAAGAGGGGAGTTTTGAAACAAATTATGGTAAGCTATTTTTTGGACTGAGCTAATGCACTAGGCCACAATAGACCAGACCAAACCAAAAAGCAGTAACTTGTGCTAAATGTGTCATAATCAAGCTAGGACTTTAAGGAAACATATAGATCCTAGAACAGGTCAGGTTTTGTTTTTTTCTCCTGTTAACAGGACATTCCAGCATAAGGGGGTACCCTCTACTCTAACCTTTACATAAAATAACGGGAAATCCTTCTTCTCACCTTACAAATCCCACTGTTCTGCTATTTCCCAGTGAGTTTAAAGACCAAATAAGTACATTTATGATGGTGATAGTGATGTCAATGAATAAAATTTTGGTCAATCTTTCAAAATTGCTAGGATAACCAAGAGGGGGGATTGTTAAATCAAGTTTAGCCTAAAGATACCTTCTTACATATTTTAAGTTCAGCCTAAAAGGTTTCTCTGTTCATCATGAACTATAACCTAAGTAGTGTTGTAAACATACTGTGGCCTACTCTTGTGCCAATCACCAAATTTTGGTCAATCAAAGGTTGTCAACTGTTTAAACCCTGTTCAAATAAGGTGAATACTGAGCTGTAACCAATCTGGTTAATTCTGTACCTCACTTTCACTTTCTGTATGTCACTTTCCTTTTCCTGTCCATAAATCTTCTTCCACCACATGGCTACACTAGTGTCTCTGAGCCTACTCTGGCTCGGCAGACTGCTTGACTCATGAATCATTCTTTGCTCCATGAAACACTTTTAATTTAATTTGGCTAAAGTTTTTCTTTTAAAAACTCTTACAAACTCTAGTTCAAAGTTCACTTTTGTCAGTATTTTTGATGCCACAGATTTGTTATCCTTCTTATAAGTTTTTCTTTATTTCTTTCTCTACAAACTCACTCCAAATCAAACATACATTTCTATTTTCTCAAGCTCCATGCAAGCCACTAAAAAGTAGAAATTGTTTTTATAAAAGTAACAAAAAGATTGCTGATAAAACACTGTGGCCCTTAGCCATAGTATATAAATAACCTGATTTTTAGTGTTTTTGTCTTCTGGAGACAATGCTAGAAACACTCAGATTCTCAGGAGCCTGGGAATAGTCTTGGAAGTGACATTAGACTTCAATAGTCTATGGAACACAAACAGATGTGGTGCAAATATTTAGACCTTGGCTCTGGGGAGCTATGAGTTTCTAAATACCTATTGGGGCGGAGTAGAAATGCACATAATTGGCCATGCCAAAAGTAGTAAGGTATTTATAATTTGGTAAAATTTGAGACTTAATGAGGAAGAGAGGAATAAAGAGAAAGCTTTTGTATTTAATATGGAAACCCAATGCCTGCAAGGACCAAGCTGGGAATCAAAATGTATGACACAGTCAGGTGGAAAGTATATAATCTCTCAGTGAGCAATTATGATCCATACAACTGTTTGTTAGCTTCAGAAAATATACACCCATTATTTTTAATCTACCAAATTCTCAAAAAAATCAGAACATCAGATTTTCTCTGTGTTAATATTTGAATACATAGTCCATATTTGCCATCCATTGTACTGTTTGTTTGTGCCTGGAGTGCTGATAAGAGAAATAAAAGATCTGACTTTATGCACAACGTTCAGTGTAGAAGAGAGTTCTCTGCACTCCCTGTGTTATCATTTCCAAGGTCAATGAGATAGAATCCTGAGTAGAAGAATTATCCAAGGGCAAGCGATCTTGGACCAAGCTCAGAATTACCCAGTGGGCTCTCCACTATTGTTTCCAAAATGAGTGTTGCCTATATAACAACTAAGGTAACTTAGATGTTAGCTATAGTAGAATAAATACAGGTGAGAAAGTGTGATTATTGTATATGATTCTGTTTATTTTCATTTTGTTTATTCAGGATTTTTTTGTGAAAATGATTTGCAAACCAAAATTACTTCATATAGCCATTTTTTAAATTTTGATTCTCTTACTTATCAATATTTATCACAGAAGTTATTATATCTCCAGAGACTTTTCTAATTTCAGCAGTGCTCACCGCTCTCTCTTCCCTTCTGTCTCTTTTTCATACTGGTTCCTGCCATTGCCTCTATTGTAGTGTATCATGACTTATTTATTTGAATGACCATTCTACTGTGAACTTCTTAAGGGCACAAAGGCTGCATTTTAACCACTTTTTTTTTTTTATCAGTTCTTTACACTGTACCTGGCACATAGTAAAAAAATAGCCAGTATTTTTCAATTGCATAAAATATGTCATGTGGGCATTTATTTAGCCTGATGGTATCATTTAATTAAATTGTGTGTTTGGAGCCAGGTGTGATGGCTCACACTTGTAATCCCAGCTCTTTGGGAGGCTGAGACATGCAGATCATTTGAGTCCAGGAGTTCAAGACCAGCCTGGGCAACATGGTGAATCCCCATCTCTACAAAAAATACAAAAATTAGCAAGACATGACAGCGCATGCCTGTAGTCCCAGCCACTTGGGAGGCTGAGGCAGAAAGATCACATGAGCCCAGGGAGGTTGAGGCACCAGTGAGCTGTGATCACACAACTGCACTCCAGCCTGTTAAACAGACCAAGACCTTGTCTCAGAAAACAAAAAAGAAAAGAAAAGGAAAAAAATGTGTGTTTGGAGGACATAATATGTGAAGTTTCTGGTTATAGTGTGAAGTATTAACTTTGTCTATGTTTATATTCACTTTGCCAATCACCCAGTGACTCAACTTCCTACTTAGTAAAACTGTAAACTACTACAAAATACTCTAATTTTCTGAAAGTAGCAAGGTTTAGTTTCAAAAATATTGTATTGTGTCGAGAAACATCGGTTTGAATTCCACCTTTTCCTTAACTTGTTCTGAAACTTTAGGCAAATTGCCTTTTGTTGGCTGTTTTCTCATGGGTCAAATGGTAAAAATAATATTTCTTGTACCTACTACATGGAGTTATGTGGGAAATAAATGCTGCCCAACACAAAATGGTGGGGAGTTTAATCATTGATGTAATATATACTTTGCATATAGTCCTAGTAAATCTATTTTTATTTTTATTTGACAACATATTTAAACAATTATTACACGTGGTGAATTAGAAGATTAATCATAAATCCAGATTTATATGTAACATGCAGAAAATCTTTTTTCCCAATAGAGTGTTGTCCAGTTTTTATTTTAATTTACTGGTTATAATAAAATAAATGTAATATAATACAATTTCAAAAAAAGACCTAATTTAGGAAGCAAATGACTGCAATTCACCTCACAAAACTAATATTATAGCACTTACCAGTAACGTAACAGAGAGTAGATTTGCAAAGCATGTTTTCCAGATTGATATATTAATGCATTCAATTATACAATTATTATACCATTATTAGCTAATTTTGGTTACTCAGTTTTATACTTTGTTCAATATTTACTGTGTGTTTAATCTGAGAACTGGTCATTGACATATTTGTAAAGGCAGGGTTCAGAATACCCAGTGGTCAATAAAAGAACTTTCTCAGTAGAACTGCACTAACTACTCAAAACATCAGTAATGGAGTTTTGATTACTTTTCTTTTCACATATAGTATTTGGAAGTGCCAAATTCAGTTGATAATTAATGATTTTAATTAAAGCAAAACAAAACACTTACTTTGGAGAAAATCTAAATGAACCAAGTCAAAAGGGATATAATAAAAGAAGAATGAAACTACTGTAAATAAAAAGGCAAATTCAGCTCCATATGCAGGGAATACATCAATGTACGCAAAAAGTGCCTGCCACTTAAATGTTATGTGAAACAGAGATAATGTACTCGACTTGCTATCTGCTCTCCCTCTTTCTATTCTCTGAGTGATAATTAATAGTCACCAAGGTTATTGTTTAAAATGTCTATGAGCTGATTTTATAAGAAATTCCAAAACAGCATTGTGAGAATATGCTAGAATAACTGGCTGCCACGTCAGAATTACCCAAGATACTTGTTAAAAATCTGATGCCTGGACCTCATTCAAAGGATTCAGACTCAGTCAATTGAGGCAACTCGAATCTGTATATTAGTGATCATCTGTGTGCTCTGATTTAGGTGATCCAAGGATAAGCATAATGGCATGCTACTCAAGAAATGTCTCAAATATACAAGTCTTCCTGACTCTAGTTTTTTTTTCCCTATTTCAAAAAAGCACACATCATATTTTTCAGAAAAAGAAAAAACCTATTTCATCATGGTAATTACTTGCACATTCACAACAACTCTTACATTGTTTGCTGTACCATGCCAAAGCTATCAAGAACCTTAAATACCCAAGATCTTTCTACTTATGCTTAGTCTTGAACTTTCCTGCAGTACATATTTCAGCAGACCAAGCTCCCCTCTGTCTCTCACATATGGCATCCTGGTGTCTGCTTTTGTGTCTTTCCTCATTAGAATGCCTTATTTTACTTATTCTCATGTCTTTCTACAATCCTACCCCATTCAGCAGGAAAACTGATTTGGCTATTATTGTACCCCCCTGATGCTCCCTTTCTTTTGTCTTCTAGAATATTCATTCATGGCCAGTAGAGTTCAACATTTAATTTTTCAAATTATTTTGTTTCCTCAACTAGAGTATAGACCTATAGACTCCCTGAACAGAGTGCCGTTCTATATAGTATTTCTTTGCATGTCCCACAGAATGGGAAACGTACTGAAATGATATATTGCTCCTTGACTTGATGAATTCACAATCTTGTTAGTTCATGGAAAGACATATTTTGCAGGTTAGTAAAAATGAGCAGCAGTGAGTTATTACCATACTTTGTTTTTATCTTTCTTCATGTCATATTTGTATAATATAAGCATAGCTAAGTAGTTTATAACATGGCTCAAATGCAAACTGCCTGTTATTATATAAATCCTGCCATTTACTAGCTAAATGCCTTTCATTGTGTTTCTTACATCTGGATGCATCGATTTCTTCATCTATAAATTTGACAAACTTTAGAATCTGTCTAAAAGAGTTATTGCGAGTGTTTAAATATGTGAGTAAAGGTGCTTAGAAGAATGCTTTGCAGGCTGGGCGTGGTGGCTCACATCTGTAATCCTAGCACTTTGGGAGGCCGAGGCAGGCCGATCACGAGGTCAGGAGATTTGGACCATCCTGGCTAACACGGTGAAACCCCGTCTCTACTAAAAATACAAAACATTGCCGGGCGTGGTGACACATGCCTGTAGTCCCAGCTACTCAGGAGCCTGAGGTAGGAGAATCACTTGATCGTGGGAGGAGGAGTTTGCAGTGAGCGGAGATGGCTCCACTGCACTCCAGACTGGAAACAGAGTGAGACTGTGTCTCAAAAAAAGAGAGTGCTTTGTACATCATAGATGCTGAATAAATGTAAGCCTTGCTACTACTATTACTGCTTCTAATAGTAATAATATTTTATGATCACAGTAGTAATAGGAATAGTAATAGGAAGACTGATGATGAAAACCTAAGCATTAGCAATTTTAATCTCCTTTCCATGTGTTTTTATTCCCCATCTCTACATTTTCTGTAACTGGAATGACTTTTTCAGAGTTCTTTTTACAGTGTCCCATGCCTACCAGTGAACTCCTAATTATCTGTCAAGTCTCAGCTCATATGTCTACTCTGTGGAAAGGAGACAGATTGATTGTTCCTTTCTCAGTGTTTTTAAAGCACTCTGAATGTTCATCTATCATAGCTCTTCTATGTTTGGAACTGCGTGTTTAATTACTTGTTTGCATATGCCCCACTTCTGCCATCATGCGAATTCTTTGAGGAGAGGAAGTGGTTTTATTCATCTTTGTATCCCCATGGCCTAGCATAATATCTGACACAAGCTTAATCAATGTTGTTTCAATAAATGAATGAATTTTACAACTATTTAAACGCAAGCATTAATGTTGAATGACGTTACCTTGTTTCTTCAGCACACAGACATTTTATCATCTATTCTTCCTTAGAAATTAAGAGTAATGGTGACCATGTCAAACCACACTACAAAAGAAAAGACCTAAGTTATTTGTAGGTTCCAATTGTTTAAAGGCATTTAAGTCATTTTGAAGATATTTTGAAAGATTAAGAAAAAAAATGACTTAAGAAAGTGAAGAATAAAATGCAGATTCTTAAAACACAAAGGAATATTCTCTATTTGACTAATATATAGATTTAATGAGCTAATTTTATTAAGAAAAAAACCTGTAATGAACACTTACGATTACATATAAAATCTTCACTATGCACAGACAACGAAATGAAAGTTTCCAATTTAGAATGTCTATTCACATTTTCTCAAGGAACTGAGCATATAACTTTTCTAGCTCTTTTCATTTCTTTACTAGGTAATCTGGAGGACACTGTTCAAATAATAAAGCAAACTAGATCTGCTAATACCAATTATTGACATTATGACTTAAAATAAAATGCCAATGATCGTGGCTCAGGTATAAAAGGTAAATGTGGACTTTCTAAAAGGGACATCAGACTGTAGAGAACAATGAAATTTTGATAGCTCTGAATGATTTTGAGGAAATTACTGCATGTACTTCCAGAGAATTTAAAAGTCACTTCAAGTTTATTCTATGTGAATTTCTACAGTTTAATGTTCTTTTTAAATTTCAAGTTCAAAGGAAATACACCTTTATTGAAATCAATAATTTTCAAATAGCTTTCATTCTCCAAAACGATCTACTCTAAATTCCCTTAAAAGTTTTCATTTTTAAAAACCACATGCCAATAAAAAACTTTTGCAGCAAATTCACTTTGCTTATTTTTTCCCAACCTGACTGCAGTGTGAGTTTCAAAATTATGGTCTTGGAAATATTACTGGATTGCATTCTAAAATTTATCTCCAGTAGATAAATAATAATGACAGTTCAAGAGTTGTTGTTTCTTATAGCTAGAGAAAATAATTCACTCTGAAAAAAATTAACAATCTAAAAATTTGTGACTTTCAATTACTTATTCATAAATCCTCCAAATCAACAAAGGAAAGATTAGTCACAAAGTAGAAATGCATGTCATTCATAATTTTTAATTTTTGTATGAAAATTAACTTGATTATTTTTCTACAGGGATTTTCAGAGAAAAGCAAAATATAAGACATAGGTTCTATACTTCAAGAAATGTGTTACCAAAACACAATGAGTAATCTCACCTACTTCCAAAGTTTTGTCTATAGAACTCTACACAGAAAATTTACAAATGTTTTTTACCTCTCCAAACCTCACTTAGCCTCAGCTTCATATATTATTTAGTAGTCTTTCCCTCTTGAATGCGTCAAAGACTTCAAGAATTAGCCAGAATATAATTTAATTTAGTATAACCAAAAAGCACACGGCATTTCCATTCATGTTCACTTTTGTAGTCAATGGCAAACTCATCTACCCAATTCAGAAACCTTGGAGTCATCTTTAACTATTCCATATGTTTAGCTCTATACCACCTCATTTCCAATCTAATTGACCATGTCCAATTCTACCTTTGGCATTTATTTTTAATCTGATGTCCTCCTCATGCCTACTATCCCTGACTTTGTTCACAAAACTCAAGCAATAGACCTTATTTTTTTTTGTAAGTTTGTTTTCTTCTGTTCGTTTTGTTTTGTTTTGTTTTGAGGCTGGGTGCAATGACTCAATGTCAGCACTCTCAGAGGTAGAAGTGGGAGAATCACTTGAGCTCAGGAGTTTGAGACAAACCTGGTCAATATAGTGAGGCACTATCTCTACAAAAATTAAAAATTGGCTGACTGTGGTGGTGTGTGCTTATAGTTCTAGCTACTCGGGAAACTGAAGGGAGAGGATTGCTTTGATCCGAGAAGTTGGGTCTACAGTAAGCTAGATTGTGCCACTATTCTCCAGCCTAGATGACAGAGCGAGACTCTGTCTCAAAAATAAATAAATTAAACAAATAAATAAATAAATACTATTTTGACATAATTTTAGACTTAAAGAAGAGTTTTAAGGATACCACAGAGTTCCTGTATATGCTTTACCCAGCTTCTCCTAATGTTAACACCTTATTTAACCATGGTACATTTGCCAAAACTAAGAAATTAACATCTGTACGATACATCTAACTAAACTACAGACTGAAGTAGATTTCATCAGATTTTTAAATAATTTTTATTTTCCATGATTCAATTCAGGATACCACATTGCATTTAATAATTGTGTTTGTTTAGTCTCCTCTTGACTGTGATAGTTTCTCAAACTCATTTTCCATGTTTTTAATATTCTTGAATAGTTCTGGTCACATATTTATAGAATGCCCAATAATTGGAGTTCATCTGATGGTTCCTCATGATTAGATGGGTGTTATGCATTATTAGAAAGAATGACACAGAAGCGATATATGCTTCTAAGTGCCTAGTGTCAGGGAGTTATATTATAGTAACATGGCTTGTAATTTAAGGTGTTAAACTTGATCATTGTTTAAGGTAGTGTTTGCCAAGTTTCTCCATTTTAAAGTTACTATTTTTCTTTTGGTATAACCTGTTCATTTGAATTGAGTCATGATGTCTGTCTTGCCCTCAAGGGAAGAGAAGCAACATCAACTGCATAAATAATTGTAAAAGATATTACAGATGTACATTAATATTATCCAGTAATTTCTGGTAATATTTTAGGGAAAAATACTTGGAGGGTCTGCAAACATCTTGTTTCTCCTTAAAGTTTCTTCCACTAATTTTATAATTTATTTATGGAGGTTGCCCACAGAATTTATTGTTGCAGTTATCTAATGGTGATTTTCTATTTTCCTCTTTCATTCTACGTTAATTTTTTGGAACTCTTTAATAAAAGTTTTCCTTGAATGGCCATGTATTTATTTATTGAATAAATTATTTATTTCAGGATGAACTCAGATATATTTATATTGTTCTTTGGATTAAAATCTAATACTATGGTTATCTATTATATTGCATAAATTGCTCCAGGCTTGATAATTAAGAACTCTTTAAATTGGTACCTTGTAACTTTAACATACTTTATTCTTGCATTTTCTTTTTGCCTTAATTCCTTCCTTTCCTTCTTTATTTTGAGCACATTATTAGTTTTTGTCAATATAAGATGCTCCAAGAATATCTTATATTTTCCCTGTCCCAACCCTTATAATCAACCATTTCTCCAAGGATCCTTGTATCCTTTTATTGGAGAACGGTATTAGAAACTAAGATAGGTGCACAAGATGTGCTTGTTGCTACTATAGTGTCATTCCTTCCAAAATAAGGCCATATATGAGAAGTCCATAGCTAATATTACACTTGAGTAAAAAATTGAAAGTCTTTGACTGGGGAGACATGTGACATATTGAGCCACCAGCTGGAGAAGCCAAGGGAGTGCTGGCTTTATACCTCCCATAGCCCCAGGCTGCACAGCACATGGCTCCAACAGTCCCCTTTCTTCTGCTTGAAGAGAGGAGAGGGAAGAGTGAGGAGGACTTTGTCTTGCATCTTGGATACCAGCTCAGCCGCAGCAGGATAGGGCACTGATCAGAATCATGAGGCCCTTGTTCCAGGGTCTAGCTCCCAGATGACATTTCTAAACACACCCAGAAAGGAAGCCACTGCCTTGAAGTAAAAGACCCAGTCCTGCCAACGTTCATCACCTGCTATCTGAAGAGCTCTTGGACCCTGAAAAACCAGCAGTGATACCCAGGTACTATATCAAGAACCTTGGTGAGCCTCTGAGACTTGCTGGCTTCAGGTGAGATTCAGCACATTACCAGCTGTGGTGACTATGGGGCAAAACTCCTCCTGCTTGAAAAAAGCAGAAGGAAAATTAAGAGGCTTTGTTTTGCACCACAGGTACCAACACTACTACAGGGTGGTAGAGAGCCAAGCTGGCTCCTGGGGTCCTCGATCCCAGGACTTGCTTTTTGGATAGCATTTCTGGGCCTGCCCTGTTTCAGAGGGGAGCCTACTGCCCTGAAGTGTGACTCCAAGGACAGGCAGCATTCACCATAAGCTGACTTCAGAGACCAGGTGTCTTAAGTATACATCTATGGTAGTCTGGCAGTGTTCTTCATGGCCAGGGATGGCATTGGCTATGGGGCAAGGCTCCTCTGCCTTTGGAAAGAGGAGGGAAGTGTAAGAAGGACTGCATCTTGTGGTTTGAGTGTGAATTCAGCTGCAATACAATAGAATACCAGGTAGACTTATGAGATTTTTTACTTCAGTCCCTGACACCCAGACAGTGCTTCTGGACCTAGCAGAGACCTGGGAGACATTGCTGCCCTGAAAAGAAGGACACAGGCATGACAGGCATTGCCATCTGCTAATTGTAGAGCTCCAGGACCTTGAGAAAACATAGGCAGTAGTCAGGGAGAGGTTACAGCAGGCCATGGGTGAGTCCCAGCCCTGTCCTTGCTTCAGATCTAACCCAGTGCAGTCCTAGTGGTGGTGACCACAAGGGTGCCTCTGTCACTCCACCTCCAGCTTTAGGTGGCTCAGTACAGACAGAGAGACTGTGTGCTTGGGAGAAAGTAAGAGAAGAGAGCAAAAGTCTCTACCTGATAATCTAGATAATTGTCCAACCTCTTCTCCAAGACCATCAAGATGGAACCTCTATGATTAATCTACAAGAACCACAGCATTACTGATCTTTGGGTGCCCCCTGAACAGAAATAGCTTACATCACAGAACCCAAGTCATTTTAAATATCTGGAAAGTCTTCTCAAGAAGGATAGCCCCAAATAAGCCCAGATTGTGAAGATTACAATAAATACCTAAATCTTCAATGCCCAGATACCAAAAATAGCCTACCAGCAGCAACACCATCCAGCAAAACATGATGTCACCAAATGAACAGAATAACGAAATAGGAACCAGTCCTTGAGAAAAAGAGATATGTGACCTTATATAGAACTCAAAAATAGCTGTGTTGAACGGAAACTTAAAAGAAATTCAAGATAACATAGACAAGAAATTTAATTATATTAGGTGAATTTAACAAAGATGTTGAAACAATTAAAAAGGATCAAGCAAAAATTTTGGAGCTGAAAAAAATGTATTTGGCACACTAAAGGATGCACTGGAGTCCATTAACAGCAGAATGGATCAAGCAGAAGAAAGAATTAGTGAACTTGAAGACAGCCTATTTAAAAATACAAAATCAAAAGAAATAAAAGAAAAAATATATAAAAGAGGTGGAGAGATGGGGGTAGGAAGTTTATTCAAAATGATAACAGAGAACTGTCCACACCTAGAGAAAGATATCAATACCCCAGTACAAGAAGGTTATAGAACACTAAGTAGATTTAACCCAAGGAAGACTTCCTTCAGGCATTTAATAATCAAACTACCAAAGGTCAAAAATAAGGAAAGGATCCTAGAAACAGCAAGAGAAAAGAAACCAATAATATACAGTGGAGCTGCAATATGTCTAGCATCAGACTTTTTAGTGGTCACCAATATAAGACAAAATACATTTTAAGACAAAAGTATAAGAGACAAAGAACATTACTATATAATGACAAAGGAGTTAATTCAGCAAGAGGATATAATTATTTTAAATATATATGCACTGGAGCATACAGATACATGAAAGAAATATTACTTGAGCTAAAGAAAGAGATAGTCCCCAATACCATGATGGCTAGAGACTTCAACATACCACTTTCACCATTGGACAGGTATTCCAGACCAAAAATCAACAAAGAAACATCAGACTTAATCTTCACTATAGACATAATAGATCTAATAGATATTTACAGAACATTTTATTCCAGAGCTGCAGAATACACACTCTTTTGATCAGCACATGAATCATTCTCAAGGATACTCCACATGTTAGTTAACAAAACAAGTCTTAAAATTGAAAAACAAATGAGAGTTCCAAGATGGCCAAATAGGAAGAGCTCCAGTCTACAGCTCCCAGTGTGAGCAATGCAGAAGATGGGTGATCTTCCACCAAACCCCAGTAGGGGCCGACTGACACCTCATACAGCCGGGTGCCCCTCTGAGATGAAGTTTCCAGAGGAAGGATCAGGCAGCAACATTTGCTGTTCTGTAGCCTCTACTGGTGATACCCAGGCAAACAGGGTCTGGAGTGGACCTCCAGCAATTCCAACAGACCTGCAGCTGAGAGTCCTGACTGTTAGAAGGAAAACTAACAAACAGAAAGGAATAATATCAACGTCAACAAAAAGAACATTCACACCAAAACCCCATCTGTAGGTCACCATCATCAAAGACCAAAAGTAGATAAAACCACAAAGATGGGGAGAAACCAGAGCAGAAAAGCTGAAAATTCTAAAAATCAGAGTGCCTCTTCTCCTCCAAAGGATCACAGCTCCTTGGCAGCAACAGAACAAAGCTGTATGGAGAACGACTTTGACAAGTTGAAAGAAGTAGGCTTCAGAAGATCGGTAATAACAAACTTCTCCGAGCTAAAGGAGGATGTTCGAACCCATCGCAAAGAAGCTAAAAATCTTGAAAAAAGATTAGACGAATGGCTAACTAGAATAAACAGTGTAGAGAAGACCTTAAATGACCTGATGGAGCTGAAAACCATGGCATGAGAACTACGTGACACATACACAAGCTTCAGTAGCCGATTCAATCAAGTGGAAGAAAGGGTATCAGTGATTGAAGATGAAATTAATGAAATGAAGGGAGAAGAGAATTTTAGAGAAAAAAGAGTAAAAAGAAACAAAGCCTCCAAGAAACATGGCACTATGTGAAAAGACCAAATCTACGTTTGATTGGGGTGCCTGAAAGTGACAGGGAGAATGGAACCAACTTGTAAAACACTCTTCAGGATATTATCCAGGAGAACTTCCCCAACTTAACAAGGCAGGCCAACATTCAAATTCAGGAAATACAGAGACTGCCACAAGGATATTCCTTGAGAAGAGAAACTCCAAGACACATAATTGTGAGATTCGTCAAGGTTGAAATGACGGAAAAGTATTAAGGGCAGCCAGAGAAAAAGGTTGGGTTACCCACAGAGGGAAGCCAATCACACTAACAGTGGATTGCTCAGCAGAAAGTATACAAGCCAGAAGAGAGTGGAGGCCAATATTCAGCATTCTTAAAGAAAAGAATTTTCAACCCAGAATTTCATATCCAGCCAAACTAAGTTTCATAAGTGAAGGAGAAATAAAATCCTTTACAGACAAGCAAATGCTTAGAGATTTTGTCACCACCAGGCCTGCCTTACAAGAGCTCCTGAAGGAAGCACTAAACATGGAAAGGAACACCTGGTACCAGCCACTGCAAAAACATGCCAAAATGTAAACACCATTGATGCTAGGAAGAAACTGCATCAACTAACGAGCAAAATACCCAGCTAACATCATAACAACAGGATCAAATTCACACATAAGAATATTAGCCTTAAATGTAACTGGGCTAAATGCCTCAATTAAAAGACACAGACTGGCAAACTGGATGAAGAGTCAAGACCCATCAGTGTGCTGTATCAGGAGACCCATGTCACATGCAGAGACACACATAGGCTCAAAATAAAGGGATGGAGGAAGATATACCAAGCAAATGGAAAACAAAACAAAACAAAAAGCAGGGATTCCAATCTTAGTCTCTGATAAAACAGACTTTAAACCAACAAAGATCAGAAGAGACAAAGAAGGCCATTACATAATGGTAAAGGGATCAATTCAACAAGAAGAGCTAACTATCCTAAATATATATGCACCCAACACAGGAGTACCCAGATTCATAAAACAAGTCCTTAGAGACCTACAAAGAGACTTAGACTCCCACACAATAATAATGGGAGACTTTAACACCCCACTGTCAACATTAGACAGATCAATGAGACAGAAAGTTAACAAGGATATCCAGGAATTGAACTCATCTCTGCAGCAAGCAGACCTAATAGACATCTACAGAACTCTCCACCCAAAATCAATGGAATATACATTTTTCTCAGCACCACGTCACACTTATTCCAAAATTGACCACATGGTTGGAAGTAAAGCACTCCTCAGCAAATGTAAAAGAACAGAAATTATAATAAACTGTCTCTCAGATCACAGTGTGATCAAACTAGAACTCAGGACTAAGAAACTCACTCAAAACCACACAAGTATGTGGCACCTGAACAACTTGTTCCTGAGTGACTACTGGGTAAATAACGAAATGAAGGCAGAAATAAAGATGTTCTTTGAAACCAATGAGAACAAAGACACAACATCCTAGAATCTCTGGGACACATTTAAAACAGTGTGTAGGGGGAAATTTATAGCACTAAATGCCCACAAGAGAAAGCAGGGAAGATCTAAATTGACACTCTAACATCACAATTAAAGGAACTAGAGAAGCAAGAGCAAACACATTCAAAAGCTAGCAGAACTGAAGGAGGTTAGACACACAGAAAACCCTTCAAAAAATGAATGAATCCAGGAGCTGATTTTTTGAAAAGATCAACAAAATTGATAGACCGCTAGCAAGACTAATAAAGAAGAAAAGAGAGAAGAATGAAATAGATGCAATAAAAAATGATAAAAGGGCTATCACAACCAACCCCACAGAAATACAAACTACCATCAGAGAATACTATAAACACCTATATGCAAATAAACTAGAAAATCTAGAAGAAACAGATACATTCCTTGACACATACACCCTTCCAAGACTAAACCAGGAAGAAGTTGAATCCCTGAAGAGACCAATAAGAGGCTCTGAAATTTAGGCAATAATTAATAGCCTACTAACCAAAAAAAGTCCAGGACTAGACGGATTCACAGCCGAATACTACCGAAGGTACAAAGAGGAGATGGTACCATTCCTTCTGAAACTATTCCAATCAATAGAAAAAGGGAATCCTCCCTAACTCATTTTACGAGGCCAACATCATCCTGATACCAAATCCTGGCAGAGACACAACAAAAAAAAGAGAATTTTAGACCAATATCCCTGATGAACATCGATGCAAAAATCCTCAATAAAATACTGGCAAACCAAACCAGCAGCACATAAAAAAGCGTATCCACCATGATCAAGTCAAATTCATTCCTGGGATGCAAGGCTGGTTCAACATACACAAATCAATAAACGTAATCCATCATATAAAGAGAACCAAAGACAAAAACCACATGATTATCTCAATAGATGCAGAAAAGGCCTTTGACAAAATTCAACAGCCCTTCATGCTAAAAACTCTCAATAAACTAGGTACTGATGGGGCGTATCTCAAAATAATAAGAGCTATTTATGACAAACCCACAGCCAATATCATTCTGAATGGGCAAAAGCTGGAAGCATTCCCTTTGAAAACTGGCACAAGACAGGGATACCCTCTCACCACTCCTATTCAACATAGTGTTGGAAGTTCTGGCCAGGGCGATCAGGCAGGAGAAAGAAATAAAGGGTATTCAATTAGAGGAATGCAAATCAAAACCACAATGAGACACCATCTCTTGCCAGTTAGAATGGCAATCATTAAAATGTCATGAAACAACAGATGCTGGAGAGGATGTGGTGAAATAGGAATGCTTTTACACTGTTGATGGGAGTCTAAATTAGTTCAACCATTGTGTAAGACAGTGCGACAGTTATGCCTCAAGGATCTAGAACCAGAAATACCATTTGACCCAGGAATCCCATCACTGGGTATATACCAAAAGGATTATAAATCATTCTACCATAAAGATACATGCACACATATGTTTATTGAGGCACTATTCATGACAGCAAAGACTTGGAACCAGCCCAAATGCCTATCAATGATAGACTGGATAAAGAAAACGTTGCACATATACACCATGGACTACTATGCAGCCATAAAAAAGAATGAGTTTATGTCCTTTGCAGGTACATGGATTAAGCTGGAAACCATCATTCTCAGCAAACTAACACAGGAACAGAAAACCAACACCACATGTTCTCACTCATAAGTGAGAGTTGAATAATGAGAACGTATGGGCACAGGGAGGGGAACATCACACACTGGTGCCTGTCGTGGGGTGGGGATCAAAGGGAGGGATAGCATTAGGAGAAATCCCTAATGTATATAATGGGTTGATGGGTGCAGCAATCCATCATGGCACATGTATACCTACGTAACAAACCTGCACATTCTGCACATGTATCCCAGAACTTAAAGTACCATAGAAAATAAAAAATAAAAAAGAATTAAAAAATAAGAAAAAACACATGAAATAATATGAAGTATCTTCTCTGATCACAATGGAATAAAAGTAGTAATTAATAACAAGAGAAATTTTGGAAACTGTACAAATACATAGAAATTAAGGAAATAATCTGAAATGACCAGTGTGTCAATGAAGAAATTAAGAAAATAAAATTGAAAATTTCTTGAAACAAATGATAATTAAAACACAGCACACCAAAACCTACGAAATATGGCAAAGGCCTCACTAAGAGAACAGTTTGTATCTAGAAACGCCTACATAAAAAAAGAGAAAAGAGTCCAAATAAACAATGTAACAATGTGTCCTACAAAACTAAACAAGCAAGAACCAACAAAACCCCAAAGTATTAGAAGAAAAAAAATTTAAAGTCAGGGCATAAATAAATGAAATTGAAATAAAAACACAATAGAAAAGATCAATGAATTTTTTTTTGTAAAGTTAAACAAAATTCACAAATCTTTAGCTAGACTAACTAAAAGAGAGAGAGAGAGAAGATCTAAATGAATAAAATCATAAATGAAGGAGGAGACATTACAACTGATATTGCAGAAATTCAAAGGATCACTAGTGGCTTCTTTGAGCAACTGTAAGCCAATAAATTGGAAAATCTAGAAGAAATGGACAAATTCCTAGATATATACCACCTACCAAGATTAAACCAGGAAGAAATACAAAATCTGAATAGACCCATAACAAGTAATGAGATTAAAGCCATAATAAAAAGTCTCCCAGAAAAGAAAATCCTGGAACCCAATGGCTTCACTGATGAATTCTACCAAACATGTAAAGAAGAACTAATACCAATCCTCCTCAAACTATTCTTGAATTAGAGGAAGGGCGAATACTTTTAAACTCATCTACAAGGACAGTATTACTCTGATACCAAAACTAGACAAAGACATATCAAGAAAACTATAGGTCACAGTAGTTCAATATTCATCTCTGAAAATGATACAAAAATCTTCAACAAAATATTAGCAAATCATATTCATCTATACATTAGAAAGATTGTTCATTATGACCAAGTGGCATTTATCTTTGGAATGCAAGGATGCTTCAACATACACAAACCAATCAACATGATACATCATCTTAATAGAATAAAGGAAAAAATGATTATTTCAACTAATCCTGAAAAATCATTTGGTAAAATTAAACATCCCTTAATGATAAAGGCCCGCAAAAAAACTAGGAATAGAGGAAATACCTCAACATAATAAAAGCCATATATGCCAGACCCACAGCTAATATCATACTAAATATAAAAAAAAAATCTGAAAAATTTTCCTCTAAGATCTGGAACACGACAGTGATGACAAGTGTCACTACTGTTATTCCGCATAGTACTGGAAGTCCTAGCTAGAGGAATCAGACAAGAAAAAGATATTTATATAAAGGGAATCCTAATTAGAAAGAAATAAGTTACACTTGTTTGCAGATGATATAATATTATCTTTGGAAAAACCTAAAGACTCCACCTAAAGAACGATTAGAATTGATCAAAAAATTCAGTAAAGTGGTAGGATACAATATCAGCATGCAAAAGTTAGTAACATTTCTATATGCCAAGATTGAACAATTTGAAAAAGAAATACAAAGTAACACTATTTACAATAGACACATATAAAATTAAATACTTAGGATTAACCAAAGAAATAAAATATCTCTATAATGAAAACTATAAAGATCTGATGAGGAAAATCGAGGACATCAAGAAATGGAAAAATTCAATTTTCATGGTTTGGAAAAATAGATATTGCTAAAATGCCAGTACTAACCAAAGCAATCTACAGATTCAATGTAATCCCTATCAAAATACCTATGACATTCTTCACAGAAATGGGGGAAAAAAAAAAAATCCTAAAACGTATGTGGAACTATGAAGGATCCTAAATAGTCAAAGCTATTTTCAGTAAAAAGAACAAAACCGGAGCCTGGAAAAATCTCATTACCTCATTTCAAATTTTATTACAGAGCTATAGTAACCAAAACAGCATGGTACTGGCATGAAAGCAGACACATAAACAATGAAACAAAATAGAGAAACCAAAAACAAAACCACACACCTACAGTGAACTTGTTTTTGACAAGGGTGCCAAGAACAGATACTGGAGAAAAGACAGTCTCGTCAATAAATGATGCTGTGAAAACTGGATATCCACATGGAGAAGAATTAAACTAGACCCCTATCTCTCACCATATACAAAAATTGTATCAAAATGGATAAAAGACTTAAATCTAAGACATCAAACCATGAAACTACTACAAGAAAACACTAGGGAAAATATCCAGGATGTTGGTCTGTGTAAAATATTTTTGATCAATACTCCACAAGCACAGGCAACCAAAGCAAAAATGGACAATATCTACTTAAAAAAGCTTCTGCACAGCAAAGGTTAACATCAACAAACTTAAGAGACCACTCACAGAATGGCAGGAAGTATTTGCAAACTACTTATCTGACAAAGGATGAATTGCTAGTGTATACAAGTAGTTCAAATAACTCTAAAAAATTAATACTCTGATGAAAAAATTAGCAAAATATTTTCACAGACATTTTTGAAAACAAGACATATAAATGGCAAACAGCTGTATAAACTGATACTTAACAAAGCTGATCATCAGAGGAATGGAAATTAGAACTATGACATATCTTCCCCCAGTTAAAATGGCTTTTATCTGAAACAAAGGCAACAACAAATGCTGGTGATGATGTGGAGAAAAAGGAACCCTTGTACAATGTTGAAGGAAATGTAAATTAGTACAACAACTATGGAGAACAGTTGGGAGATTCCTCTAAAACTAAAAATAGTGCTACCATATGATTCTTTAACCCCACTGCTAGATATACACCCAAAATAAAATTTAAAAAAAAATCAGTATATTGAAGAGTTATCGGGACTCCTATGTTTGTTACAGTACTGTTTACAATAGCTAAGATGTGGAAGCAACCTAAGTGTTCATCAAGAGATAAATGGATTAAAATAATCTGGTGCATACACACAATGGAGTACTATTCCACCATAAAATAAAATGAGGTCCAGTCATTTGAAATAACATGAATGGATACGGAGATCATTATTTTAAATGAAATAAGCCAGACACAGAAAGACAGACATAACATATTCTCACTTATTTGTGGGATTAAGTGTCTATCCATTGAGGACAACCTCTGCCATTTCCGTGATGGAAGAAGTCCAATATAATCAACCCGCCACCAGGTAGATGGCTGATCACCCTGAGATATGGTGTCATATCGAGAGTTCAGTGTTGGTCTCTGCTCCTGGCAAATTGGGCACTCAGCAATGGCCATAGTCAGGTCAGCCTTGGTGAGTGGAAGTCCATGTTGCTGAGCCCATTCGTAACCTGAATCGCTGCCACCATAGCTGCTTTATTCATGGGCCCACTGGGCAACAATGGGGGTGGCTGGGGAAAGAGGCTCAGTGGTGTCCATGAACTGGTCATCCTACCCACTTGATTATCAAAATCCTCCTCTACTGAGCTCACCCATTGGTAAGCACTCACATGGGATACAAATATCTTCACAGTTTTTGACCATTCAAAGAGATCTATCCACATAATTCTTCCCCGAATTTCTTTGTCTCCAATTTTCCAATCATGCTTCTTCCAAGTCCCTGACCATACAGCCAAACCATTGGCTACAGCCCATGAATCAGTACATAATCACACATCTGGCCATTTCTCCTTCTATACAAAGTGCACAACCAAGTGCACTGCTCAAAGTTCTACCCACTGGGAAGATTTCTGTTCACTGCTGTCCTTCAGAGATGTCCTAGAAAGGGGCTGTCATGCTACAGCTGTCCACTGTCAGGTGGTGCCTGCATATCATGCAAAACCATATGTGAACCAGGCCCTAGTTTTCTCTTCCTCTGTCAACTGATCATAGGAACTCCACATGAGGCCATCAGTGCAGGCTGGGGGAGAGAAGGCAGGGTGGTAGGAGTGGAGACCATGGGCATTTGAGCCACTTCCTCATGTAACTTACTTGTGCCTTCAAGACCTGCTCAAGCCCAATCACATATATACCACTTCCATTTGATGATGTAATGCTGCTGTGCATGACCCACTTTGTGGTTAGATGGGTTAGAAAGCACCCAGTTCATGGTAAGTGGTTCAGGTTACATGGTAACTTGATGAACCTTAGTCAAACGTTCAGTTTCCACCAAACCCCAGTAACAGGCCAAGAGTTGTCTCTCAAAAGGAGAGTAGTTATCTGCAGAAGGCGGCAGGGCCTTGCTCCAAAATCCTAGAGGCCTCCACTGTGATTTACTTATGGGGACCTGCCAAAGGCTCCAAACAGCTTCCCTAACTGCTACTGACACCTCAAGCACCATTGGATCTGCTGGGTCATATGGCCCAAGTGGCAGAGCAGCTTGCATAGAATCCTGGACCTGTTGCAGAGCCTTCTCCTGTTCTGGACCCCACTCAAAACTGGCACTCTTAAATGGGCCAGAGTAACACAACCAAATGAGTAATGTGTTGCCTTCGAAATCCAAATATGCTCAATAGGCATTGTGCCTCTTTCTTGGTTGTTGGAGGGGCCAAATGCAGCACCTTCACCTTAGAAGGAATATCTCAACAGGCCCCACACCACTGGACCCCTAGAAATTATACTGAGGTAGAAGGTTGCTGAATTTTAGTCAGATTTATTTTCCATCCTCTGGTACACTAATGTCTCACCAATAAGCCCAGCGTATTTGCTACTTCTTGCTCACTGGATCCAATCAGCATAATGTCATCAGTATAATGGACCAATGTGATATCTTTTGGAAGTGAAAGCGATCAAGGTCTCTCCGATTATGATGCAAAGCCGGAGGGTTGATATGCCCCTGATGTAGGACCATAAAGGTGTACTTCTGGCCTTGCCAGCTGAAGGTAAATTGCTTCTGGTGGACCTTATGGACAGGAATGGAGAAAAAAGCATTTTCCAAGTAAATGGCTGCATACCAGGTACCAGGAGATATGTTAATTTGCTCAAGCAATAAAACCACATCTGGTACAGCAGCTGCAATTGAAGTCACCACTTGGTTAAGCTTATGGTAATCCACTGTCATTCTCCAAGCTCCATCTATCTTCTTCACAGGCCAAATGGAATTGTGGAACAGGGATGTGTTGGGAATCACAACCCCTGCACCTTTCAAGTCCTTGATAGTGGCACTGATCTCCACAATCCCTCCAGGGAAGTGATATTGTTCATGATTTACTATTTTTCTAGATAGAGGCAGCTCCAATGACTTCCATTTGGCCTTTGCCACCATAGCCCTCACCCTACCACTTAAGGGGCCAATGGTGGGGTTCCACCAGCTGCTAAGAATGTCTGTGTCAATTATGCATTCTCCCACTGAGAAAAGCATCACACAATGAGTCCAGGGACCCACTGGACGCACTGAAAGTTAAGACCTGAGCTAAAATACCCTGAGCTAAAACACCTGACCTCCATAAGCCCCTACTTTAACTGGAAGACCACCACAATGACACTTTGGGTCCCCTGGAATCAACATCAGCTCAGAGTCAGTGTCCAGCAGTCCCCGAAATATCTGATCATTTCTCTCTCCCCAATTCACAGTTACCATGGTAAAAGGCCAGAGGTGTCCCTGTGGAAAGGTTGGAAAAAGATTAACAGCATAAATTGTCAGTAGTGTAGTGGGATCCTTCATCAAGGGGACCAGGCCTCCCCTTCATTCAAGGGGTGAACATGTTGCCTCCAAAATCCAAATAGGCCCACTAGGCATTGTGACTCTTTCTTGGTTATAGGAGGGGCCAAATGCAGCAACTTATCTTTCACCTTAGAAGAAATATGTTGACAGGCCTGATACCATTAGACCCCTAGACATTTTACTGAGGTAGAAGGTCCTTGAATTTTAGTCAGATTTATTTCCCATTCCCTGGCAGGCTAATATCTCAACAATAAGTCCAATGTGTTTGCTACTTCTTGCTCACTGAATTCAATCAGCATAATTTCATTAATGTAATGGACCAGTGTGATATCTTGTGGAAGCAAAAAAGTGATCAGGGTCTCTTCAAACAAGATTATGACACAAAGCCAGAGAGCTGATATACCCCTAAGGTAGGACAGTAAATTGAGAAAATGACCAAAAGGGGGAAATTGTTAAAGCAAACTAAATATGGCCTGAGAAGGACTCCGTATGTCTATATTAGAGTCCTTGTGGACAAACTGCAACCTAACTTAATAGGTAGACAAGATTGAAAGCCTAACTTAGGAGTATGTACCTGTAACAATAGCTGAGTCTTGGCCAATCCCAGCAGTGGTACTTTCACCATTCATACACTATTGAGTGTTTAAACCGTGTTCAAGTAAGGTGAACACCAACCTGTAACCAATCCTGCTGTTCTGTACCTCATTACTAATTTCTGTGTGTCATTTTCCTTTTTTTGTCTATAAATCTTTTTCCAACATATGGCTGCACTGGAGTCTCTGTGAATCTGCTGTGATTCTAGGAGCTGCTCTATTCACTAATCGTTCATTGCTCAATTAAACTCCTTTAAATTTAATTCTGCTTAATTTCTTGTTTTACCAAAGAGAAAAACATTATACTAAGTGAAGTAAGCCAGGGACAAAAAGACAAATACCACCTATTCTCATTTATATTTGGAATCTAAAACAATTGATCTCATAGATAGAGCATAGAAAGTACAAATGCGGTTACAGAGGGTGGGGAGTGGAACAATGGAAAAATGTTGATCAAACTGTACAAAATCTCAGTAAGAGGTAATAAGTTTTTTGAGATCTATTGCACAACAAAATTAGTATTGTTACTAATTGTATACTATACATTTCAAAAGTGTCAAGAGGAAATTCCAAATGTTCTTATCACAAGCATAAGTAGAGGTGATAGATATGTTAATTAGCTTGATTTAGTTTTTTTGTATTGTACTCATAAATCATTACCTCATTTTCTATCCCATAAATATATACAATTATAAAGTGTCAATTTACAATAAAATAAAAAACAATTTTTGATTATTTTTATTTCTACCACTTATTTGATAAGACATTGTTTTCATACCTTCCTTTACTTCTTTAAGCATTATTTCCTTTAGTTCTTATATCAGATTTATAATGACTACTTTAAAGTCTTTTAACAATCTGACACCTGGCCCCTTTTGCAGACAGTTTCTTTTGCCTGCTTCCCCCCCTCTCCATTGGAATATATCACACTTTTCAGTCTCAGCCTGTCTCAAAATTTTTTTTGTTTAAAAAGAGACAATTTAGATAATATATTGTAGCAACATGAAAACTTATAATATTAAAGGGTTAATGTTGTCATGGTATTGTTGTTTGTTGGTTGGTTTTTTATTTATTTTTTTAATGATTTTGCTGAATTGATTGTGCGAATGTTTTTTCCTGCAATACATAACCTCCTTTGTCCTGAATCAGATTTTCTTTTTTTTTTCTAGTTTTGATCTTTTAGTCTGGCTAATGAGGGGTCACCTCTATGTCAGGTTAGTCATTTATTGGACACAAATTGTTCTTTAGCACTCTTAGCCAGTTACATTTTCATTCTACACTGTTAAATATATGTATGTGGCTGCATTGTAGTTTTATGAGTTTATATGTTTCCGTATGTTCATCCAGAAACTAGATTAAATTTTCCCTCTTGTATTGTTCTTGTGATAGCATATTCTTAGAAATGAACACAGTCTTTTGTAATCATTGATATTTTTAGAGTAACTAGTCAGCCATGAGCAGAGCAGGAGAGGGCACCACCCCCCACCAGAAATGTCAGATGACCACTAGGTGATAGTCATGGTTCTTAAACTCTCTCTCTAAAATAAGAATTGGTCACCGTTGATGCCAGGGAAAGGCAGTTTCTGAATAGATAAAAAAAAGTCTGAAGCTGGTGATCAACAGCTTCCTGATAAGATCTTGGGAGCTGGGAAAATAGGCTCAGGCATGCACACTAAGAGGCAAAATGGTGGAGTTTGACTGATATATGACCTTCCTATAGGAACACTTAACTGGTAAGAAAAAAACACCTAAAATGAGCGTGCACACAACTTCAGCAAACACGCTGTGCATACGACTCCTCTCAAGTGCTGGCTGGCCACCACACATGCAGAAAACCCAACCCAAGGAAAAATTGAGGGAGGAGAAATGCAAACTCTAAACCACACCAATGTATAAAACCCCAGGTCACAGGCTGAACAGAGCACTTAGATCTTTCAAGTTGCCTGCTTGGCCCTCTTCCAAGTGTACTTCCCTTTTGTTCTCTAAAACTTTTTAATAAACTCTCACTCCTGCTCAAAACTTGCCTTGGTCTCTCACTCTGCCTTATGCCCCTCATGTGAATTATTTCCTTCGAGGAGGCAATAATCAAGTTGCTGTAGATCCATAGAAATTCGTTGCTGCTAACATACTTTGGTGCCTTGTGACTGGGATACATGGATACATTCCCTAATGGTAAGACACTTCTGCACCTCGCCTTGTTTAGCTGGAAGTGTTCAACCCTCCATACACAGTTTTCTGCTCCTCTTTCACTGCCCTACTTACTAACAAACCCCAGAACTATTTATTTCAGCCACAGTGACTCTGGTTTTCCCAGCTGATCTCTCAGCTGACCCTGATGGGTGGTTTGCGGGGGTGGGAAGAAGCTCGGAGTCTGCACCATGTAGACCTGAGACACTAATGGCCCCCCTGGATAGGAAGGCTGGTGATAGTGGTAGCACTAAAGCCTAAAGTTGTGCAATGTCTGGGGTTTCCTCTGCTTTTTCATCTAAAATTGGCTCTTTTCCAAATCCCTGCACAATCTCCACTCCTGTTTTCTCTGTGTGTATTCTGAAATGGCCTTGTGCACCCACCAGACTGTACACCTCAGGAGCAAGTTTGCTTTTCTCTGCTTTCATCTTGCATGCCACACAACTTCCTTCTCTGCCTTAAACACACACTCACTGTTTGTTATTTGTGCATGTGTGGCTCTTGCTCTGTTTGCCTGGAAGAGGACAGGCTCTCTTGTGGATATTCCGTGAGATTTATACTTGTTTTTACATGACCAGCTCAGATGACCTCTAAACTTTCCCCTCTCTGTTGGTTCACTGAAGGGACAGACACTAATCAGTCCCTGGTAATGTCTAAATACCCCACATCCTTTGGGAATGGGTGCCTGCTTAATATTTACCCAACCTCTGAATTCATCTTTTCCTCTCCTGGAAAATAGGATTTTTTGCCCTATTTCTCCTGGAAACACTAACTAAATCTTTAACCAATAACCTCAAACTGGACAGTCCCACCTCAAGGGTTTTAGAAATAGCTCACACTTATTCAGACAAGCCCTAGAAAGCAATCTAACCAAGCAATCTCTGTAGGGGAATAACTTCTACAGTATGTAGATAAACTCTTTATCTTCTCATTCACAGGACTCACACAAAAACATGTAGTAAAAACTGTACTTTCTAACAGAAGGAAAATTACTTTTGTCTAATTAAAAGGGTATAAAGGTAAATCATTTTTTTCAGTAAGGCAGATTATAAAGAAAATATATTTTATATAAAAAAATTTGTATGATAAATACTTGTCCTAAAGTACAACGACTATTTTAAAAAGAGGGATGTTTAGGACAAGTCATAAAGTCTAAGCACATTGTAGTTGATCTATGTAAGTCATAAAACAATTGTGAAAGAAAATTTATTTTAAAATGTTATACAATTTTAAAGGTTATTAAGTCTACTGAATACTTTGAAGTCATAAATTCCTACTGTGACTCTTAATAACTGTACAACTTGCTGGCTTTAAAGCCATTAATTTTTAAGTAAGACCTGAGCACATATGGAGTTAGCCATGTCTCCTAGCTATGCTGGAAAGAGTCAGACTTTTACTGCATTTTGACATGTCTACTCATCTTAAAACATGAGGAGCCATCTCTATTTGTGGCCAATTCAACAATGCCTTCTACTAACTGAACTGAAACTTGTATGATAGGCTATGTATTGCCTAACATATTTATAGTAACTGGCAATCTCTCTTTTCTAGTATGAAACTACAGGCATTCTATTTTGCCAGGGTGAGGGGAGATAGCAAATTAATTGCCCTTCTCATGGGACTCTGCATTATAGCTGATAAAGGAAATATATTTGCTGGAATCACAAACCCTCCTTGACCTATAGCCTACTCTCAAAGGAAATAGCCAATAACATTGAAATTAGGGCTAAAACTTTAACAACCATGCAAGATCAAATTGACTCTTTAGCAGCTGTAGTTCTCCAAAATTGTCAAGAACTAGATATGTCCACAGCAGCACAGGAAGAAATTTGTTTAGCCTTAGATGAAATATATTTCTTTTGGATAAATACACTGGAAAAAGTACAAAACAACATCAGACAACTCCTAAATCACTTCTCCAGTTTATGGGAACAAGCCTCTCAGGGCTGGTTAAACTAAGAAGGAATCTGGGAATGGTTCTTCTGGGCTCTTCCTTTTTTATGGCCACTTGTTACTCTCTTACTTTTGTTCTTTTTGGTCCATGACTTCTAAATCTAATAACCTGATTTGTCTCCTTTTGCCTTTAGGCTACCCACTCCAGCTCATCCTCCATGAAGTATATTGTCTCTTCAATATTCAAGAGTCATCCCTCTACAAAGGACCCCTAGACTGCCCATCAGTAGAATACAACAGAGGCAAAATCATTCCCTTTTCTTTATTGGACCCAGCTGGATACCACTGTCACCAACCTACAGATCCAGCCCGCCCTGACTGCTACCAAAAGGCCAAGACCCACAGAACAACCAGCACTGCCCGTCTGTCAGCAGGAAACAGCTATAGAAGGCAGATCTTCATTCATTTTCCCAAAGAATTGGGTCTTGGACTCTTGAGAGGGAAATGTTAGAGTAGGTGGATAGACAAGAGCAGGGCAGAAGAGGGCTCCCACAGGAATGTCAGGGGACAATCACGTGATAGTCAAGTGGTTGTTAAACTTTCTTGCTAAAACAATAATTGGTCATAGCTGGTGCCAGGGAAAGGCAGTCTTCCAATAGACAGAAAATGCCTGAAACTGGTGATCAGCAGCTTCCCAGTAAGATCTCAGGAGTTCGGTGAGTAGGCTTGAACATTCAGAGTAAAAGGCAAAATGGCAGACTTTAACTAGTATATGACCTTCCTCTAGAAACGCTTGACTGGTAAGGGAAAAAACACCTCAAATGAGCATGTGCACAACTTCAGTAAACACTGTGAGCATGCAGTCTCTCCCAAGGAGTGGCAGGTCACTGCACATGTAGACATCCTTTTCCAAGGAAAAATCAAGAAAGTAGAGACACAAACCCCAGAACCATGCCAATGTATAAAACCCCAAGTCAAAGGCTGAACAGAACAGTTGGATCTCTCAAGTTGCTCAGTTGTCCCTCTTCCAAGTGTACTTTACTTTCTTTCATTCTCTCTCTAAAACTTTTTAATAAACTCTCCTTCCTGCTCAAAACTTGCCTTGGTCTTTCAGCCTTATGGCCCTTGACTGAATTATTTCCTGTGAGGAGGCAAGAATCGAGTTGCTCAAGTCCCATATGGATTCACCAGGGCTAACAGTATGACTGATACTATTTTTTTAAACCTGGCATTTTTGGTGTTATCCCTTAGTCAGAGTAGCTCATTATTCAACCAGTATTTTGTCAGAGGTTGTATTTGAGCCCTTTTTGCCTGTGAGGTCTCCATCCCTGGTTTCACAGGTCTGTTTGTAACTTGAGTAATGATTTCCATTCTGTCTTATATCCTGCTTTGATTGTTCCTGAGCAGCTAAAGCTTTGTGTGTGCAAAATGCTGGACCCGGTGTTGACTACGGACCCCGTAGTACTGTTCTTGTGTGTCCGTTTTGTTGGTTCCCTCTGTTAAACTTCTGATTGTTCTTCTCTTTTCATTGTTGCTGCTTGTTTCATGGATTTAGAAGTTTTCCATTAATTTATCTTCTTCAAGATCTCCCTCATGATCAACAATGTCCTTAGGCATGAAATTCTCCAAGCTGTGTTCCAAATAGAGCTAGTTGCCTCAGGAAGAGCTGGAGGGATTTTCATCTTTGAGGCCTTCATTTCTGACTTACTTCTACCCATGGCCATTACACAATAACTAAGTGTAGAGATAGTGGCTCACTTTTCTAAGAGAGAAACCCCTACTCTGTGTGTGGGTATGGTAGGGAAATCAGGAATAACAATTCTTGGTCTTCTCTCCTCTCTCTCCTTGGGTAGAGCCTCTACTCAATGAGAAACTTTGGGCAGGACTGTTATAGTTCCAGTAATCTCAGCGTGCTGCACCTGGGAAAGACCGTCTATGTTACAAGTGACAGAAGAGACACCAGGACCTCTATGTCACATTTGACTGAAGTAGAGTTCTGAAACACATGGCTGAGTGGGGGGGGAAAGCAGGCAGCCTTCTGATCCCTGCCACATCTTCTGGAGTGGAACTTCCATAACACAGATTTAAGCAGAAGAAGTTATGATAATCAAACAGGTTACGGCTCAAAGGCCATAGACTCTCAATATTCTTACACAAATCGGTAGTTTTTTTTCTGAATTAATGTTTTCTCTCTTGCTATATGCCCTTAGGAAAATGCCAGAGATTTTAAAATTATTTGTAACATAATTGTATCCAGTTAAATAATTTCTTGTTGGGAGAAAAGTTTGACATGCTCTTCACTCCTTCATTTCAGAAGACAGTCTATCACTTTTTAGTTTGCTACTTACTTGGTCTGTTTCATGCAGGGATACAGAGAGATGGATGAACTAGATTATCATGCTGTCGTCTTCCCAGAATCTACACATACAACTTTTTCATAGATAAAAATATTGTGATTGAAACTCAAGTGAAAGAAACATTTGCCTTAATGAACAATTCTAATCAACTATCTAAGAATTTTGTTTATAAGAATAGATATAGCTTGAAACTGTATGACCATGAATACATTTGAATCCCTTTAACGTTTTAGGCCAAATAAATGTTTTATGTATGTCCTTTAACTGATGATGCTACTAGAATATATACAGAGAGAAAATATCAAAAAGCTTTATTTCTTGTGCTAAAAAGTTGGGATAAATAACGTTAAGAAAGAGTATATTATTTTAAAAGGATTGGTCTTTTTCATGTGAGAATTTATCTACAATAAATTGATAGAGTTCACACCAAGAAGACATACTGAGCTGCATTTTATAACGTTTAAAAATAAATATTAGTGTTATCTGACTTTATTTTCTATTGGTATTTTAGTTAATTCAATAGTGTACTTTATTCTCTTTACCAATAGTGTGGCATTCTAGCAGTCGGTATAACAATAAAGTTTCAGTTTGGATCACAGTCCTCTTATATTTATGATTTTTGTAACAATATTATCTTAATTTCTATCTTGCTACAAACAACATTTGGTTTTAATATTTTCTAACATTTTCTTTTCTAGACAATTCCAAATAACATGTCAGAACTGGAAATTCAATCCAAAATTGTTGCAAAAACAATAAAAACCCATCACAATAATATGCATCCTATTACGTGGACAAATTGATTCTAAATTCACTATAAGAAATGCTGTGAGTTTCTGAATGTGTAGTTAATCTGAGCAATAAATTATAAAAGCAATCTCAATTCCATCTGATTTTCTTGTGTATAATATGCAGTAAACTTTCTTGGTATTTATTAAAAGTGATTATAGGTACAAAATGGCTGTCATGTAGCTGCAAGAAATAGTTGATCTCAGCTTGATAAAAAGTTTTTAAGGTACTTAAAAATAACTTGTACTATCTCAGATCGTTATATCATTCAAGCTGATATATAAATTTGCATTTTTAGCTTTTACTATTTCTTATAAAAATTTGCACATAAAATTTAGTTTTGAATGAAGTTTCAGATTCTCCATTGACCTACTGCACATTTTACAGAAAAAGCAGGACCTTATAAAATGGAACACTGATATTTTTCAGTATAATGTACATTTTATCTAATTTGTTTTTATATAATGTAAATTATAGGTTAAATATAAACTATGGATGGACATAAGTGTGCTTTTTCTACTGAACAAGTAAGCATTGTGAACACAGTTTGTCAAACCTCTCTGTTTCAAAATTCTACAGCACAGTAATGTGTTTAAAGTCAAGATATTTGTTTGCAAATATACCTTGATCTAAAATAATTTCATTTAATTAATTTTATTTGGTTTCTTAAATGTCCACTTAACACATCTTAAAGAACTAGAAAACAAGATCAAACCAACCCAAAGCTAGCATAAGAAAAGAAATAATAAAGGTCAAAGAAGAAATAAATAAAATTGAAATAAAAAATCACAAAAGATTAATGAAAGAAAAAGCTATTTTTTAAAAAAGTTAAACACAGTTGACAAACCTATAGCCAGACTAACTAAGGAAATTAGAGAAGAAACACATAAATAAAATTAGGGATGGAAAAGAGGACATTACAACTGATACTTTAGAAGTAAGAACAATTGTTAGTGGCTACTATGAGCAACTATATGCCAAAAAATGGAAAAATCTGGAGGAAGTGCAAAATTCCTACATAGATAAAACCTACCAAAATTGAACCAGGAAAAAATCCAAACCCTGAACAGACCAATAAGAAGTAACAATACTGAAGCTGTAATAAAAAGTTTCCAAGTAAAGAAAAGCCTAGGACCCAATGAACTCACTGCTGAATTCTACCAAACATTTAAAGAACTAATACCAATCCTACTTAATCCCTTCCAAAAAAATGAAGTACGATGGGATATTTCTAAACTCATGCTAAATGGCCATAATTACCCAGACACCAAAATCAAACAATGACATGTCAAAAAAATATAAAAACTATAGGCCCATATCTCTGATGAATACTGATACAGATCCTCAACAAAATACTAGCAAACAGAATTCAACAGTGTATTCAAAATATCGTTCATTATGACCAAGCAGGATTTATCTTCGGATGCAAGAATGCTTCAACATATGCAAATCAATTAATATGATACATCATATCAAAAGAATAAAGGACAAACACCATATGATCATTTCAAATGATGCTGAAAAATCATCTGATAAAAGTCAAAGTCCCTTCATGATAAAACCCTGAAAAAATGGGTATAGAAGAAACCCACCTGAACAAAATAAAAGCCGTATGTGACAGACCTGCACATGGTATCATACTAAATGGGGAAAACCTGAAACCCTTTCCTCTAAGATTTAGAACATGACAAGAATACTAACAATTACCACTGTCACTCAGCAACTCAGCATAGTAACAGAAGTCCTAGATAGAACAAATAGACAAGAAAAAGAAATAAGGGACATCCACATTCAAATGGAAACAGTCAAATTATCTTTGTTTGTAGAGGATATAATCTTATATTTGGAAAAACCTAAAGACTTCAGCAAAAAAACTATTACAACTGATGAATTCAGTGAAGTTGAGGAAACAAGATCAACATACAAAATTTAGTAGTGTTTCTATATGCCAATAGTGAACAATCTGAAAAAGAAATTAAAAAAATAATTCCATTTACAGTAGCCACAAATAAAATTAAATACCTAGGAATTAACTAAAGAAGTGAAAGATCTCTACAATGAAAACTATTAGACACTGATGAAATAATTTAAAAGGACCTAAAGAAATGGAAACTCATTTTATGTTCATGGAATGGAAGAATCAATATTGTTAAAATGTCTATACTACCCAAAGTTATCTACAGATTCAATGCAATCCCTACAAAAATATCAATGGCACTCCCCACAGAAACAGAAGAAACAATCCTGAAATTTATATGGAGCCACAAAGGATCAAGAATAGCCAAAGCTATCCTTAGTAAAAAAGAACAAAGGAGAAATCACGTTACCTGACTTGAAATTATACTACAGAGCTACAGTAACCAAAACAGCACTATACTGACATAAAAACAGACACATAGACCAATGGAACAAAATAGAGAACCCAGAAACAAATCCATACATCAACAGTAGACTCATTTTAAACAAAAGTGCCAAGAACTTACATTGGAGAAAGGACTGTCACTTCAATAAATGGTCCTGGGAAAACTGGATATACATATGCAGAAAAAAAGAACTTGACTTACATCTCTTGCCATATACGAAAACCAAATCAAAATGCATCAAGGACTTAAATGTAAGACCTCAAACTATGAAACTCCTACAAAAAGCCACCTTTCTAGGACATTGGTCTGGGCGGAAAATTATTGAGTAATACCCCACAAGCATAGCCAACCAAAGCAAACATGGACAAATGGGATCACATCAAGTTAAAAAGTATCTGCACAGCAAAGAAAACAATCAATAAAGTGAAGAGGCAACCCACAGAATAGGAAAATATTTGAAAACTACCTATCTGACCAGGAATTAACAACCAGAATATATAAGGAGCTCAAAAACTATATAGGAAAAAAAATCTCACGATCTGATTTATCAATGGGCAAAATATTTCAGTAGACATTTCTGAAAATGCAACATACAAATGGCAAACTGACATATGAAAAGGCACTCAAGATCATTGTTCATCAGAGAAATGCAAATCAAGACTACAATAAGAGAAACGATCTCATCCCAGTCAAAATGGCTTTTATTCAAAACACAGGCAATAACAAATGCTGGAGAGGATGTGGAGAAAAGAGAACCCTCATACGTTGTTGGTGGGAATGTAAATTTGTAAAACAACTATGACGAATAGTTTGAAGGTTCCTCCAAAAACTAAAAATAGAGCTACCATATCATCCAGCAGTTCCACTGCTTGATATATACCGAAAAAATTGATATCAGAATTGAAATCAGAAGAAATCCAAGAGATTTCTTCACTCCCATGTTTGTTGCAGCACTCTTCACAACAGCCAAGATTTAGAAAGAAAACTTGTGCCCTTCAACAGATAAGTGGATACAGAAAATGTGGTACTTATACACAATGTAGTACTACTCAGCCATAAAAAGAATGATGGCCAGGCATGGTGGCTCATGCCTGTAATCCCAGCACTTTGGGAGGCAGAGGCAGGAGGATCACTTGAGGTCAGGAGTTCAAGAACAGCCTGGCCAACATGGTGAAACTTTGTCTCAACTAAAAATACAAAATTTAGCTGCCCATGGTGGTGTGTACCTGTAATCCCAACTACTCGGAAGGCTGAGGCAGGAGAATCGCTGGAACCCAGCAGGTGAAGATTGCAGTGACCCGAGATCACTGAACTCTGGTCTGTGCAACAGAGAGAGACTCTGTTTCAAAACAAAGAATAAGATCTTGTCATGTACAGCAACATGGAGGGAACTGTAGGTAATGATGTTATGTGAAATAAGCCAGGCACAGAAAGACAAACATTACATGTTCTTACTTATTTGTGGGATGTAAAAATCAAAACAATTGAACACATGCAGATAGAGAGTAGAAGGATGGTTACCAGAGGCTGAGCTGTGTAGTGGAAACTGTGGAACATGTGGGGATGGTTAATGGGTACAATAAATAGTTTGAAAGAGGGAATAATACATAGTATTTGATAACACAACAGGGTGACTATATTCAAAAATAATTTATTTGTAAATTTTAAAATAGCTAAGTTAGTATAATTGGATTGTTTGTAACAAATAATAAATCCTTGAGGGAATGGATACCCCTTTTTTCTATGATGTGATTATTACACATTATATGCCTGTATCAGAATATCTCATGTATCCCATAAATACATACACCTACTATGTACCTGCGATAGTTAATATTGAGTGTCAACTCGATTGGATTGAAGGATGCAAAGTATTGTTCCAGGGTGTGTCTGTGAGGGTGTTGTCAAAGAAGACTAATATTTGAGTCAGTGGACTGGGAAAGGCAGACCCACCCTGAATCTGGGTGGGCAGAATCTAATCAGCTGCCAGCACAGTCAGGATAAACGAGGGCAGGAGAATGTGGAAAGACTAGACTGACTAAGTCTTCTGCCTTCATCTTTCTCCCATGCTGGATGCTTTCTGCCATTGAACATCAGACTCCAAGTTTTTCATCTTTTGGACTCTTAGACTTACACACCAGTGATTTGTCAGGGGCTCTTGGGCCACCAACTGAAGGTTGCACTATTGTCTTCCCTAATTTTGAGGTTTTGGGACCCACACTGGCTTCCTGGCTCCTCAGCTTGCATACAGCCTATTGTGGGTCTTCACCTTGTGATCATTTGAGTCAATTCTCCTAATAAACTCCCCTTCATATACACATCTATCCTTTTAGTACTGTCCTGCTAGAGAACCCTGACTAATAAAGTACCCACAAAAACTAAAACTAAAAAAATTATTCAAAAAATGACATTTTTCTAGGTATTTAACACCCACAGCGACACTGAGTTATTTTACTTAATCCCTCTATAGGAGTACTTATACCCATACCCTTGCCATTGTATCATGGTTGGCAGAGTACATTTTTCTGCCCTTTGGCTTTAGCTTTGGTCATGTGATATACATAGGACAATGGTGTATAAGTAAATATGAGTCAAGATAGGTTTGAAATGTGCACATAGGATTGTGTTTGATACCTTGCACATCTGCCATCACCATGGAAAGACGTACATTGGGCAGCCGTTGCCCTTTTAGCCTGACCCCTTTATTGAGACATGTAAAACATAACTGGACCAGAAACTGTAGCATGAATCCTATCCCACCAACTCACACACTCATGAGAAAGAAAAATAAACATTTGTATTTGTTAAGCCAGAGAGATCATGGTCATTTGTTACACGGCATCATGACAGCAATAGATGACTAACACACTCTATTCTCTTCCATTTTCTCCCTTCTGCTTTTCACAGATATTATTATCATTATTTCCTGTTACTATACCTGTAATGACAACACTTCAGCTTTCTTCAGGCCCACTACCCAATCTAAATGCAACAGCTAGTCATTCAACAAATATTCTTTGGCATTATCTATTTTCTTCTCCTTTGCCTTGGGTCATGCTTTGCCAGTTACCAAACATATATTGTTTATTAGAAGGTGTGACATAATATGGAGTTTTTATACCTTATTTCTTATCGAAAAGCTGAAAAAAACCCAAATTCTAAAAGACATATTGTTCCAAGAGTTTGCAGCAAGTTATTATAGATTTGTGTTTGCACACTTGTATGTGTGTGTACTTGTCTTTAAGTATAAAAATAAAGTATAAAGATATAGAAAAAGAAGAGGTTAAAGGTTTGGAAGGACATAGAGAATATTCATAATACTTTTTTTTCTCTGGGGAAAGTAATCTGGATGTTCTTTGAAACCAGGATATATAATGTAACAATTATTCAGTTAAAACTTTAAAAATAATACATGGTTTAAAATCCTGAAGCAGATAGGAGCTTGTGGATTTAAGAACAGAACTAAATTTGTTCATCAGGGCAAAAGAAAGGGGGAAAGGAACGCTTCTTTCTCTAAAAGGAGAAGGAAAGTAGTAACATGCAGGTTGTTCTCCATCTATACACCCCATGCATTTTCAATTCTTCTCTGCTGTGTTCTGTGCCCTGGGAGGTTTCCCTTAATTGAACTCTCCCACTGAATAACTTCTTATTAGGTTTGACCACTTGGAAGCACCGGCTATTAGGAAGAGCGGTAGAGAAGTAAGTATGAATACTTCTTTTTCATCCCTTCCCTACTTCAGTGCCACATTTAATAGTACTGGCTGCATTTCTTCAGGACTATAGCTCTCAGGAGGCAGGTTCTTCTCTATGGTTCCAATTGTCAAAGTGCACTGCTATGGTTATTTTTTTTTCATTTGTCTTATCAAGAAGAGGCATGGGAATAGATTCTGATGATATAATTAGACAGGAATGATAATGATGAGCTACTAAACTATTACTAAAGTTTACCTTTTTTTTCTCAGGAAAAATGTGAGGCATGGCCATATAAATAAAATGAGAAAAAGGTAACAGGATTGAGTATATTAGTCAGCTATTGCCAATGAACTAATTATTTTAATTCCTAATATCTAAAAAATAAGCAATTTATTAAAGAATCAAAACCCTACATGATCTGATCTCAACCAACTTTTCAACTACTCTTTAGCCTACTCTCCTACATTACCCAAATATTCTAGATGTTTTCAATACTCTATACATGTTTAAAATTTTCCAATTTTCTCCTTTTGCTCTTACTCTTCCTCTTGCAATAATTCCTTCTTTCTTTCTCCCCATTTTCCTCACTAAATCCCTCTCCTGTTTCTGCATATTTAAATTCTACCAACACCTATATATCAATTTGTTAATTTTTTATTATGAAAATGTTCAAAATAGAAAAAATTGTACAGTGAACACCCATATACCTACCTCTTAAATTCTACAATTAACCTTTAATTGTATTTCCTTTATAGCCTACAGTCCATCTATTCTTTCCTCTATCCATCCATGATTCCTCTTGTTTCTGAATCTTCTCAGTTAGTTGTTCATATCAGTTCATTTAATCGTAATCAGATCATGTGTATCATTTACTAGAGTATGACACTATGGTTTACTGTTGTCAATCTTTCATTTGGATTGTCATGCAATTTTATATGTAACTCTCTCAGAGTTTTTGCCCCATGCCTTGCACTGTAATTACTATTGAACATTTGATACTTCTCCTACTACAATATGTTATTCTGTATACATCTTCTAATGCATTGATTTTCAATCAGTAAAGGTTTAATTATTCTATTTGACCAACTGAATGAATATGTGTGACAGTTTAGAATGTATTGAATGCAACTGTAAACACCTGTTTGGCACCTTGTTTCTGTAGTACTCAAATCTTCTGAGCTGTGGTAACCTTAACTGAACCAGTCTGAAAATTTTGTCTCCTCAAAAAAATCTATGAGTAGTCCTATAGAGTATGAGACAGTTGCTTAACAGGTCAGTAGTATCAGTCATGATGCTGGACCTTCCGTGAGATTGGCATCTCATTTTCTCAGGCTCATACCATGTTGCCATTCTATCTAGATTTCCACTCCTGATCTTTTGTATCCCCACTACTGTGTCACCAGTATCAACCAGATGTTACCAGAGCATTCTTTCTTACTATCTGCCCATATCTCCTGTGATTATTTGCTGCTTAAATTTCTGTCAACTTACTACCCATGAGATAGCAACGTGGATTTGTCCATTTAGTGATGGTGCGTATGTTCTCTTTGTCCTTTCTTCCCAAAGTTGGCCCTTACTTGTTGGAACTTTCAATTAACAACTGTCTTTTCCATTCTTTTAAAGAGCATAGCCCTTAGCCTTATTGTACTCACATGTCTCACTTTTATTTAACCTCAAATAAACCTAGACTTCTGATCTCAGCCCAAGCCCTCTTCCAACAGATAACTCCTTGAAAGGTGGTTGGCTACTACAGAAAAAACGTTTTCTGACCACAGTGATATGTAAATATAGACTAAATGATTTGCTTGATGTGGTGTTCTAGCATCAGATGGTAAAAGACAAGACCTAAAACAGACCATCTGCATTATAATCTTCTGAGACTGCTGTTAGAAGGCAGATGTTTTTATCATTTTGGAATATAATGTGGCAAGTTTTTCGTTAGTTAAATATATTCAAGTTAGTGAAATTTCCTTTGTTTACTTCCTTAATGTTAAAATGCTCTTTCTTTCTTTTTTCTTTTTTACTTTTTTTTTTTTTTTTTTTTTTTGTTTTTGAGACCAAGTTTCCCTCCTGTTGCCCAGGCTAGAGTGCAGTGGTGTGATCTCTGCTCACTGCCCAGGTTCAAGCAATTCTCCTACCTTAACCCTCTAAGTAGCTGGGATTACAGCCACCCGCCACCATGCCCAGCTAATTTTTGTATTTTTAGTAGAGATGGGGTTTCACCATGTTCGCCAGGCTGGTCTCAAACTCCTGACCTCAGGTGATCCACCCACCTCGGCCTCCCAAGCTTCTGGGATTACAGGCGTGCGCCACCACACCCGGCCCTAAAATGCCTTTTCTTTCATGAACTAATAGTGATAATAGAGGTCAGTTGGTGTCTCTTTAACATTAGTCCCTCTGGAAAAAGTTGGTAACCCTTTAGCAAGGCAGATACCTGAGAATTTCCACAGACTTGTAGAATCAAAATATCTGGGAGTATGGCACAGGAATCTGCAATTTTAATAGGTTCCAAGCTACTCTTACATTAAGTTTGAGAGGACACTTGCCTAAACCAATAATATAATGTTATGAGAATAAAGATGGTAGGACTGAGGGGAAGCTGACTTCCCTGAAGCAAAAGGAGAGGATTAAAATGCATAGGGATATAAGTTACATCTTGATTTAATATTTGAGTAAAAGAAAGCTTTCAGATAAAAATAAAGATGAGTAAAAGCTGTATTGTATACTTGAAATTTGCTAAGATTGTAGATGTCAAATGGTCTCAACACCAAGAAAATGTAACTATGTGAAATGGTAGGTAGGTTAATTAACTTGACTGTGGTAATCATTTCACAATGTAAATGTATATAAAACATCAAGTTGTATATCTTAAATAGGTATAGTTTTAATTTATCAATTATAACTCAAAGCTTCCAGGGAAAAGCTTAAGAAGGAATGATTGCAAAATAGGTGGATGAAAAGTCACTGAAAGACTTTAAAGGAAAATTTTGTCATCAAAGCGTAGCCTTTAGTATGTAATTTGTTATAGCCAATTGTCTTCACTCTTCATATAATTACTTCCCATTCATTAATACAGATTATGTGCTATGTAATCAACTTAAATTCTATATAAGTCATTGATCTAATGTATAATATAGTTTTTTAAAAATATTGTCTTGACCCAGTTTTGAGGCCCTGGCTAGAGTTCTGTAAATGTCCTTTTTTTGAGATGTTCATGAAGTCCAGACTTCAGTTACTGCCCTTAGGGGACTGTCATGCTCCTGGCCACTATGCACCCTCTCCAATTATTTCAGAGCCAAGTACCAGACAACTATGGACAGCCCCTATGCCCTGAAGCCCATGGAATTATTCAAATTAGTCAATCTACAGGGAGCCTGCAAAACAGCTAACATCAACCAGCTTGCCATATGTGAGCTGCCTTCTATAACTGTAGCTTGCTGTTACCCTATCCCAATTCTGCCTTTCATCTATCCAAGAGTCAGTATATTATGTCTTGCCATTAAAGGAAATTTTTAATTGTGTAAAACATAAGGCCAACTCTAAGTCCTAATATTTAGATATGAATAGTCATTTATATACCACCACTCAGCTGGATAGTAGAAGCATCTATGTGTTTTGCATCTTATAATCAACAGTAAAGAGAGAATTCTTCTGAGAAAAATGTATGGTATCACCAGTAAACATGGTAACATCCGTGTTGTCAGTCACCATGGTGACATAGCTAGAATAACAAATATTTGGCTAACAGTGATGTAAAAGTAATCAGGGCTGACATTAATCACAGACAGAGTAAGTGCTCACTCAAATAGCACATTTCGAAGAGCACTAAAACATGCTTCTTCTTATTCAGAAATATCATTTTATCTCCTATGATGTCTGAAACTCATTATCAATCCATTGGCTTTAAAAAGTGTTAACTTCTTAAAATGTATTGAATACTTGCTATTTTTTAAGCTTAAAGTTATATACAAGAGAATAAGGAAAAACTAAGACATAGAATCCATCCTCAATGATTTCGCAGTCCAGGAGAGAATATAGAGACATAGATAATTAGTGTAGAGTTTGCTAAGTATAATGGTACAGAAAGGGAGTGGCTAGTGCCCTAGAGTAGTGGACTTTTTGAGGAGATAACAATTAAGCTAAAACCAGAAGGCTGAGTAGAAATTAAGAAATCAGCGTTGAGGCACTACTTTGGGCAGAAAAAAAAAAAAAAAAATAGCACATTAGAAAGCCCAAATTTGTCAGTCTTCTCCAGTAACTTACAACATCTTAATTTATTCCTCATATGAGAAAATATCTAAAAACATAGAATATCTTACTTTTTAACTCATATAAGAAGATATTAGAATACAAATAACTTAAAAATATTGTTTATTACTACAAAAAAGTGTAGAAATTTACTAAACTTAGACAGGTTGATCAACTAGATGGAACCTAGAAACAGTTTATTTTTTCTTGCAGAACTGCTTCAAATATACAAAAAAGATTTTTTAAAATGCAGAGCTATTTGTTAAATTGTCACAATTTTAGTAAAGATTCAGACTTTGATGAGTATATGAATCATGCTTAATTTTCTGTGGCTGACTTTGTATTGCAAACCTCAGGCTATATTAAAATAATCAAGAATTTGTCCTCTCAGTTTTACAGTTTCCTAAGGAACCAATTGACTTAAATGCCAACTTTTTGACACAAAGAAACAAGGTAATCTTGGAATTGCAGAAATGAATGTGTGAGTGAGTCCTGTATACATGTTGATATCTCTGAGCCTATGAGCAAACACTAGGCAATATTTCAGTCCACCTGGCTATGTGAACTATGTGAAATAATTTTATTTATGAAACTGTGAAAATCAAAGCTTAGATCAACCCACAATCAGTTATGTTAACTTTGGATCTAAATTGAGAGGCAATCAGTGATGGTTAACTTTATGTGTCAACTGGACTGTGTTAAGGATATCCAGATAAGCGATGAAACCATTTCTGGATGTGTCCCTGAGGATGTTTCTGGAAGAGATTATCATTTGAAACAGTGGAGTAAGTAAAGAAGTGTGGGCAAGCATCATCCAATCCACTGAGAATCCAGATAGAACAAAATAATGATGGAAGGGTTAATTTTCTCTCTTTTCTGGAACCCGGTCATCCGTCTTCTCTCACCCTTAGATATCAGAGCTTCAGATTCAGAGCACTCCAGACTCCAGGACTTATACCGACTTCCCCCTTCATCTGGTTCTCATGCCTTTGGCTTCAGACTGAGAGTTACACCATTGGTTCCACTAGTTCTCAGGCTTTTGGGACTAAATTACACCACTGACTTTCCTGTTTCTCCAGCTTGCGGGTGGCATGTCTTGGTGCTTTTCAGCTCCCATAACTGTGGGAGCATATTCTCATTATATATACCTTTATCTATCTATCTATCTATCTATCTATCTATCTATCTATCTATCTATCTTTGTTCTATCTATATTTATCCTATTGGTTTTTTTTCTGTGGAAAACCCTGAACCAAATGTAGCCTCACTAAATACAACTCACTGCAATTGAGAATAGTTAATGCTAATATATTCCAGTATTCTCGTTGACTTGATCCAAATTTATCAATTAAAATAATATGAAACTTTATGCAAATAAAGTTGATAAATTTTATCTTTGGACTGATTCTATGTTTCTGTTAAAATCAATATAATCTTTATAACAAGAAATATCTCATTACTTTTATCATTACAAAATATCTGTGCCTGGACACATAAGAATTTCTGATCTTCAGTCTAATTGCTGAAAAACTTGGATGCTCTGCTTTCTTTCTTTTTTTTTTTTTTTTTCATTTTTCAAAAGTTGATTTTTTTCTATATTCTTCAGGTAAGTGAGAATAAGTACTTCTAGTCTTTTTTGACAGCAGCAAATTCAATTTATATAGCACCATATCTTTAAAAAAAATCACTACTAGTGCACTGACATTTTCAGCATATTGCCAAACACCATTTGGAAATTGTGCCTGTTAACGTTACGCTGTTGGCAATTTTATAAAGGAGTCTAAAATGGAGATATTATGTGGGTCATTTGAATTATTTGGGGCTCAGGGTAAATGAATTTTTTCTAAATTTTTATTATGAAAAATTTCCAACATATCAAAAAAAGATTAATATAATGAACCTTCAGGTACTCATCACCTTAGCTTAAAAATTAATCAACAAATGGCCAATTTTATTTAATCTCCTCACCCCTACACTACTCTATTTAGAAGCCAATCCAAGACATTGTATTTCACCTGTGAATATTTCAGTGTGTATCACTGAGGTAAAACTTCCCTTTTATAAATGTAACCACAGTATTCTTATACCTAACAAAATAATATTTTGTTAATATCTTGTAATAGCCCATTAATGTTCAAATTCCCCAATTGATTAGAAGCTGACTTCTTTATTCTCTTTGTTTTCATCTGGAACTAAACAAGGCCTATCTATTGCATATAATGAATATAACTATGTATCTCTTCTTTTTGTTTCTTACATTTAATTTTAAGATACTTCAACTCTGCAGAAAAGAATTGGAGGAATAGTGCAATAAACACTGATATATCCTTTATATTCAATAATTATTAATGTTGCACATTTGTCTTCTCTCCCTTTACATATCCTTTTTTTTTTTTTTTTACATTTTTGCTAACTCATTGGAAAATAGGTTTCATACATGGTAATGCTTCATCCCTAAACTCTTCAGTGTTTCTGATAAGAAGGGGGAAACGCTCCTATATGAGTCATGGGTGTATAAGGTAAGGCAAGCAGCCTAGTTTGCCCGCAATGCAGGAAGAAAGGCCATGAGATATGATTCGTACTTAGGTTTACATTCCAGATTTCACATAAATCACTTACCATCTCAAACTCAGTTTTCTCATCTGTAAAGGTAGCGACAATAACGCATCTTTCAGGAAGATTATGTTGAGGCTTAAATTAGACTGTGTAGGTAAATGTATCTAGCACATGGCCTGGCACTTGGAAGACCGTCTACATGTTGTTTTTAATCTTCTCTGCTTCTCTCCTTTGCAAGTAAGCACTGCCAGATGGGGAAAGTTAATTGAAAAGGGACATTGAAAAGCAGGCTGGAAAGTTTGAATTTACTATGAGAAGTAATTGGAAAATGCTGTTGCTCTTTTACGAAGCAAGTCGTCTATTTATAGGTTCAATATCTGGAAGACATACAATACAGTGTGGAAAATCCTCATTAAACAATGTCACAAATACATAGGGAGTATAAATTGCAATAAATAATATTTTTAAATAATAGGGCTTTATAAAGAGAAAATAACAGGTTTAACCTAATTTAGAATGAAGGGTACAGAGAGTCTTTCTGAGGATGACACTTAAACTATGATATAAAGATAAGTAAGAGTTAGCAAGGCAAAGAAAGGAGGCAAAGAGCAGCCCAGGCAGAGGAAACATGTGTAATGGTCTCAGTGTGAGGCAGTGATTGGTATATTTTGAAGACTTGAATAAAGGACGGTGTCACCCAAATATAAAGAATGAGGCCGGGCACAGTGGCTCACAGCTATAATCCCAGCACTTTGGGAGGCCGAGGAGGGCAGATCTCATGGTCAGGAGTTCAAAATCAGCATGGTCAGCATGGTGAAATCCTGTCTCCACTAAAAATACAAAAATTAGTCTGACATGGTGGGGCGCACCTGTAGTCCCAGCTACTGGGGAGGCTGAGGCAGGAGAATCGCTTGAACCTGGGAGGCAGAGGTTGTGGTGAGCCAAGATCCCACCACTGCACTCCAGCCTAGGTGACAGAGCAAGATTCCATCTCAAAAAAAAAAAAAAAAAGAAAGAAAAAGAAAAAAAGAATGAAAAAGGGAGTAGAAAACGGCAAGCCTGGAGAAGTAGGCTGACTGTCACATGGAGATTGAAGAGTTTTGAAGTGTTGATGTAGTCTAACTTGCTTTAAAAAAATATCGCTTTGACTGCAGTGTTACAATGAGTTTTAAGACAGTCAAGAACGAAAGAAAATAAGATCAATTAGGAGGCTATTGCTGTGGTCCAGGAAATTGATGATGGTAGGATGAACTACATGGTGGAGGGTTTGAGGTATATGTTGACGATAATGCCTGTGGACTTGAAGACAAATTAAATGTGGATGGTAAATGAAAAGGACGGCTTACAGATGATGTACAGAATTTAGACAGGATGGGAGACACTAAGGAATAAATAGACTGGAGGAGAGTAATCAATAATTCTGTCTATACTGGACTGTTAATTTGAGATATTTGAGATATACAAGTGGAGATGTCAAAGCAACAGTCGCATACATGAATCTGGAAGTCAATGAGAGAGAATGATGCTGCTGCTGTTGCTGTTGATGATTACAAAGATATAGTGAATTTTATGCAGTCTCACCTTATCGCACCTGAAAACTACTGTGACTCTTGCCATTTATAAAATAAGCATTAGTAGGCTTATTTAGCTCTAATGAGCCACAAAATTAAGGCATGGCATTTTGAAATTGTGTTTTAGTTGTCTTTCTAGAAACATCCAAGTGAGTATTTTACTTACTAATTTGTAAACACCCAGGTAATTTACAAAAGGTATTCTCTAAAACCTTGAAACAAGAATTACATGGAAATTGAAAACTTTTATACTGATGCCATTTCAGATTGATCTTGATTTTCTTTTAATGTACTTGTTAATGTCTCAGTTATTTCATCATCAGAGAGTAATACAGACTCACAAGCTCAGAGAAGACACACACCTACTCTTTAAGCTCTGCTATATATTTCACATGAAGATATGGAAAAAGTCACCCTCCAATGTTTAAGAGACTAGGCATAATCCTTAGCTCTTATAATCCACATTATGAAAGTGAAACTGTGGATCTTTATTCTCCTACTATAGCCATAGTACATACTCCTTAAAAATTACTGCTTTTTCATAGGAGAATGGGAGCAGCCTAAACCCACTGCTTCTTATGTATGCAGGGGGAAGAAACAGAAATTATCCTAGAACTTGTAAACGAGACCTTGGTAGACCTGGGAGAAATTTAGTGAACTAAAAAGATAGGTACATCCCATGAGCACATAGCTTGGCAAGAAGTGTGTAGGCTGAATTTTTGTGCCTATTTGCCTCTTTAGCCTGGTATCTTTGTTCAATGAACAACCTAAACAACTCAATACAGTGACACAGTTTATAAACTGCTTAGGGATAAGAAAACAAGGCAGTGCAATGGAAAGTTCATTGACCTGAGAAACAGGAGGATGATGAGCACCGTCAACATGAGCAAGTCATTTCTGCTTTCTGTGTCTCAGTTTCTTTTTTATTTTTTTATTTGGTTTTAATCCAATATGTCAGATAATCAGCTTCTTTAATTGTAAAATAATATTTTAATAACAATAAAAAGTCTATTCCAAAGTTAGCATTTTCTGATCCCTCATATAAGTATGCTAGCTCCTATTACTCAGAAATGTATCCTTATGTTCACTTGACATAACCTAATGACCCTCTAGATTTCAGAGACATTTTTGTGTAGGAAATTTTTCTATGTATTTGTATATATTTTCTGAAGTGAACTACTTGCTTATTTTAGTCCATTGAGAACTTAATTTTACAGTACACTAATTTTAAGAAATGTATTTCATGTAAAGGAGCCTGATCATTCTAATGACCCAATAGAGATGTTAATCAAATAGTTTTACATGATTCACTAATACTTTTTTCCCTTTAGGACAGCAGTTTTATTTCCAAGATTCTATTGTATAGATACACTAGCACTAAAATGCAGAAAACATACATATGTTATTAATTACAATATAAGTTATTACAAGACTGAAAAAATTAGAAAAAGAATAAATTTTAAATTGATAGCAATGGTTGAATCCATACTGGAAATACTACACAGCATTGAAAATGAGGTGAATCTACATGTTCTGATCTGGAAGCATCTCAAAATTGTAATCAAGTGAAAAATAAAAGGTACAGAAGTGTACATGATATACTTCCACCTACAGAAAAAACAGAATAAGGTAATACATAAAGTTATATAAAACATACATTTTATATGTTCCCAAAACATTTTAATTCAGTAATATATCTTAAAGTGTTTATTGTCCTAAAGACAATGATGCAGCTCTAATTCAATGAGTGCTACTAGAGCAATTACACTGCCACTCGTTTGAGAAAATTAAGACATTCATTAATGTATACCCCTCTTCATTATAGTACAGCTTTCTCAGGTCTACCATAACCATGTCAATCCAGAAGCTCTTTTCTCTCCCAGGAAGAAACACTATAGTTAATGGAAGCTTACAAGTTTTGTTTGCTTTCTGTTTTATTATTCTTGACATTGCAAAACACTTAAAATATTCCATTATGTGTAATTCATGAATAGTTGGGAATCACATTTTCCTAAAGGTAGCACTAAATCTTCTGAAAAAATAGAAGAAATAGTTACATATTGATAGTGTTATAAAAATAGGTCTCTAACAACTTGCATTATGAATCTGGGTGCTCCTGTATTGGGTGCATATATATTTAGGATAGTTAGCTCTTCTCGTTGGTGTTGATCCCTTTACCGTTATGTAATGCCTTTCTTTGTCTTTTTTTATCTTTGTTGGTTTAAAGTCTGTTTTATCAGACAATAGGATTGCAAGCCCTGCTTTTTTTTAATTTCCATTTGCTTGGTAAATATTCTTCCATCCCTTTATTTTGAGCCTGTATAGCCAAGACAATCCTAAGCAAAAAGAACAAAGCTGGAGGCATAATGCTAACTGACTTCAAACTATACTACAGGGCTACAGAAAACAAAAGAGCATTGTACTGATACAAAAACAGACACATAGACCAATGGAACAGAATAAAGAACCCAGAAATAATACCACACATCTACAACTATCTGATCTTTGACAAAACTGACAAAAACAAGGAAAATAATTCCCTATATAATATAAGGTGCTGGAATAACTGGCTAACCAAACACAGAAGATTAAAACTGGACCCCTTCATTACATCATATACAAAAATTAATTCAAGATGAATTGAAGACTTAAATATAAAACTCAAAACTGTAAAAACCCCGGAAGACAACTGAGGCAATACCATTCAGGAAATAGGCACGGGCAAAGATTTCATGATGAAGATGCCAAAAGAAAATTGCAAAAAAAGCAAAAATTGACAAATAGGATCTATTTACACCAACAAATTTCTGCACAGCCAAAGAAACTATTAGCAGAGTAAACAGACAACCTACAGAATGAGAGAAAAATTTTGCAAACTATGCATCTGAAACAGGTCTAATATCCACCATCTATAAGAAACTTGCACCAATTTACAAGAGAAAAACAAACAACCCCATTAAAAATTGGGCAAAGAACACAAACAGACGCTTTTCAAAAACAGGCATACATGAGGCTGACAATCATATATATATATAGCTCAACATTACTAATCATTAGAGAAATCCAAATCAAAACCACAATGAGATATCATCTTATGCCAGTCAGAATGGCTATTATTAAAAAGTCAAAAATTTAACAGATGCTGGCGAAGTTGTGGAGAAAAAGCAATGCTCATACACTGTTGGTGAGAGTGTAAATTAATTCAACCATTGTGGAAGATAGTGTGACTAGTCCTCAAAGACCTAAAGACAGAAATACTATTTGACCCAGCAATCCCATTACTGGGTCTATACCCAAAGGAGTATAAATTGTTCTATGATAAAGACACATGAACGTGTATGTTCACTGCAGCACTATTCACAATAGCAAATAGAAGAAATCAATCTAAATGCCCACCAAAGGTAAACTGGATAAAGAAAAGGTGATACATATACACCATGGAATACTATGCAGCCATAGAAAATAAAGAGATCATGTTCTTTGCAGGGATGTGCATGGAGCTGGAGGCCATTATACTCAGCACACTAACATAGAAGCAGAAAACCAAATACTGCATGTTCTTACATAGAATTGGGAGCTAAATGATGAGAACACATGGACACATGGGGGCCTTTCAGAGGGTGGATGGTGGGAGGAGGGAGAGAATCAGGAAAAATAACTAACAAATACTAGGCTTAACACATTTGTGATGAAATAATCTGTACAACCAACTCCCATGAAACACGTTTAGGTAGGTAACAAACACGCACATTGTGCACATGTACCCCTGAACTTAAAATAAAAGTAAAAAAAATAAAATAAAATAAACTTGTAAAAGTAGATACCATCACTTGAGGAAAGTTTGGAACTTTAAACTATAAGTTAGAGGAGAAAAAAATGAGCAAAATAATTGAATAGCAGCAGAAAGAAAAAGTCACAAGCTTGCATTCTCATAAAAGCCAAGAAATGAGAGTCTTATTAAGGAAGGTCATCCATTTTAAATTCAGAGAGATTCAGGAAATTTGAGGAAAACCATTAAGTGGCTCAGGATAATTAGCTTAAAGCAGTTTTTAAAAAGAAAATATTTTTCCTGAACAGCATAATAATGTCATGTCACTAACAATGTATCAGTTTGACATTCACACCAAAACAGTGTAATCAGAGGGAAAGTTCAAGGAAGTTGAATATTGAATACAAATAAAAACAGAGACATAATGATTTAGGTATATTGCCTTTTATAGAGTGAAAACCAGAATTTTTTTGTCATAAATTCAAATGAGGTTGAAAAATGTGGACATAAAGTGTTTAAATTTCTCTGTGAGCATCATTTTCTCAGAAGAGGAGGACTGTGATTTTATATATGTGTTTATTTTTAATGTACATGTAATGCAATATTGCCATCTAGTGAAAAGTCAGCAACTGTGATCACATAAAGGATGTTTAGAAAGAAAAAAAAGGCTATGATTGTGTCATTCCCAGTCAAATTTATGTAATATTCTGTATAATATATTAATATATACTGCCTCAATTCATCACTCTTCTATTTATTTCAGTAAAATATCATTTTCCTTAAATGAGAACTCAACAAATAAAAATTTGATGTAGCTATACAGGAAACATTAATCACATAAAATGAAGTACTATTTTAAAAGGTAGATATTCTTGTAGACAGGCATCCTAGAATTCTGAATATGTAATTACATGAACATTGCAATAGTTTAAAATATCTTAAAGCATATATTAGCAGGAGGCCAAGAGCTTAAACTATTTTACTTATATAGACTAAATATTTTACTTACATAGACTAAATATTGAGCTTTATCTTGAGCTTTATCAAAAACGGAATGAGCGTATATTTGTGTTTTACCTTAAACATACCTTTTACAATTATGACTAAAAGAAAACTCACAAAGTACCCCCCAAAAATCCCAACTTTTTTCTGTCTCTGTTTAGTATACGTATTAGTTCCTTCTCAAGCTGCTAATAATTACTCAAGACTGGGTAATTTATAAAGGAAAGATGTTTAATTGACTCACAGTTAAGCAGGGCTAAGGAGGCCCTCAGGAAACTTACAATCATGGCAGAAGGTGAAGCAAACACATCCTTCTTTTCATGACGGCAGGAAGGATAAGTGCCAAGCAAAGGGAAGAGCCCCTTATAAAACCATCAGGCCTTCTGAGAACTCACTCACTATCATGAGAACAGCATGGGGGTAACCGTTCACATGATTCAATTACCTCCTACCAGGTCTCTCCCATGACATGTGGGGATTATGGGATTACAATTCAAGATGAGATTTGGATGGGATACAAAGCCAAAGCATATCAATGTATACTCAGACATACTAACCATGCACTAAAATGCACTAGACAAGGAACACAGACATACTAGACAGGAGGCCACACTAGTTCTCTAGAGAAACCATTCTCTACTGCTGACCTAGAAATCTAGGTGACTTTTCAAAGCCCATCCCACAAAACCAGATAGTGGAGACGCTTTCATATCTCAGCCTTGGTTCTACATAAAGGAGACGCATTAAAATCTTAACGATGAGCTAATCCTCACGTGGATTTGGAACTAGAATTCACTCTATTTGTTCATCCCTTCAAGGAACATTTACACCAAAAATTTAATTTAAATAGGTCCTGAGTGGGCTGTGCTCCCAGGTATTACATCCACTATGTGGATGTAGTTAATGCAACTTCTCTTTGGTAAAACGTGCCCCAAAGTGTCCACACTGATTTTAAAAAACAAAGTAAAACCAAATACAAGTAAAAATTTAAAAGCACAAGAGAAAATATGACAAGTTAAAAAAGAATTAGCAGAAATGAATTGCAGATTAAAATCATCAAAAACTGCAGATATAGGAATTATAGGATGCAGAATAGATTTACTGCTAGATGGAACTCATATATTAATACATATATATATGTAAATACATATATGAATTTATATCAGCATATGTATTTAAAATATTATATATATATTTTTCTCCACATTGCATACTGAATAATAATTAGATTCAAATCATTTTATCTTTTCTCTCTACGCTAATACAGAAAGTAAATCCTAAAATAATTCACAGCAAAGACTTACCAAACGTAGCTTACAGGAAAAATTGGGTGCATGAATTTTGACAATTGACACCAAGTGAAGATTTTGCCTTTATTTTTTTAAATGAAGAGTCTACATTTTTAGAGGATCATGTCATAATAAAAAAAAAAAAAAACATGTAAAACAGTCCTACAAAACAATAAGTAAAAATCCCAATGAGAAAAACAAAGTACAGCTACATTTACACACAAAGAAATATGTGGCCAATAAACGTGATCAGCCTCCTTCATAATTAAATAAAAAAATTAAAGCAATGATGAGATACATTTCCCATTTTTCACACAGGCCAAAATTGAGATGCTTGAAAATATCTAATGTCAGCAAGGTTGGGGGGAAAATGTTATTATTTACTATTGAGAGGTGTTTATATTGTTGCTAGCATTGTGTAGAAAAACTCTTCAATATCTACCAAAATGTTAAATCCATTGTACTATTTGCCCCAGTAATTTACTTTTTCTTGGGGATTATGCTATAGATATACCAGCACACATGCATGAATATTTATCCATAAATGTTATTTATTGCATCTTTGTAATAGAAAAATGGAAACAAGTAAACATCTCATCAATAAAATACTAGCTATAAATTTTGAAACTTCCATACAATAGAATACTATTGAGAAATGACATAGAAATATATGAGCTGGTAGTTAAATATCTCTCCAAATTACATCAAGTGAAAAAATAAACAAAAAAACCCTCTGTCCATGTGCATGTGCACACACACGCATATATGCATAGTACATGTATAATATGTATGGTGACATTTTTATGGACTTGATCTAATTTATGTGTATTTGCTATGTCAATTTTTATAATATACGTGTTCTAATTTCATAGTAGTTCTAAAACTGATTGCTTTAAAACATTAACAAGATCAACGATACACAATGTAGCACTGATAGGAAATACCTGCTTCTGTTTAATGCCTCTGGGTTCTTTTCAAAACATCCCTGTATTTTATACATCACAGACCTGCAAGGCAATTTATTTCTACTTTGATTCTTAAAACGCTATGAGTTAGAAAGAATCCCCAAGTTATGAATAATTTCTACAAGGTTTCAAGTATCTTCAATTACATAATCTATAGTTTTAAAATCACAAGAATCTAAAACCACTTATTGCTCTTTCTTCCTTCTAGCTTTAAAATTTTCATAGCCACTTTCTAGTTATAATTTAATAAATACATACAATTAATATTGCAAAAATAAAAACAAAAGGAAAATAAATAATAAAGTAACTGAAAATACTAAAGTTTAAAATTGCAGCAGTGCATTATAATTGTTGTATTTGTCTAATGAGCAGTATTTTTCTTTAAATGATAAAATTATGTTTTCTACTATATAAAATTACATATATTGGCAATAATTTTCTCAAAAATTTATCAAAAATAAAAAACTCATAAATCTCATAAATTCTCAATAAATTTCTCATAAATTTTCTCAAATTCGAAAACAGTCGAATTTGTTTATATAACACATTCATGTACAAACTCAGATTTTGTCAGATGCTGACCTCCATTGCAACAGACATTTTCCATTCAGAAAACCATTTATACAGTTAGCAAGCTGTCATTCAGTAAAATGCAATCTTTAAATTAAACAGATGGTGATATCAAAGAAATTAATGAACACACACTTGTTTGCTTTCTGTACTAATTTGCATTTCTAAATAATTCAGGTTATGCTGCAATTAAGCGTTAATTGCTTTTAGATAAATGCATATCTGAAAATTAATGACACATTAAAATTAAACTGTCAAAGAAATGTCATGATCCCTATTGTTGCTGAGTCATTGCAACATTCTATTGAGATATTTTCAAGTGCACATAAGAATATAAATAATAATGATGCTGATTTATTGCATCTTACAATGTGGCTTTATTGTACCATATTAAAAAAAGCATGGCATCTTCACATACATAACTATTTAGCTGAAAAGCTAAAATTTTCAAGGCTATTATTGCCTGAGTATCTTTCATATATATGAAACTCCTTAGTCTCCTAACATAATTATAATTCTTGCACAAACAATTGCAAATGATGGTGATTTTCAATATACAGTTAACCAAGTGAACGGACATATTATTATAATGATTTGGTGGATAAAACAATTATTTGGTAAGATAGATTAGAATGGGGCTACGAGGGGAAAAAAAAAAAATCAAAAGAAATGAAGTGAATGTTCAGAAAGCATTCATCTGAATAGAAATCCATGAATGAGCCTGAGAGTGGAAACACAATAGAATACACATAGTTGAAATAAGTTCAATAGACTGGTGAAGTGAGAATACTGCCGTGGGAGTCTATTTTCTTTTGACCAACAATATAGAAATTGTGGGGAGTCTATGATGCTTACTAATTGACATTTAAAAATTGACATACGGGCAAGATATGGCAATAAATATCAATTTCAACCATTCTAACACTTCGTAGGGTTCACATTTTGCTAAAAGCAAGGCATCTAATCCATTCTAAGGATGTATTATTTACATGGAGTGAAATTCAAATATCTTAAGAGTACAAATGATCCTTCCTGACAGGTGTAAGCACACATGTAACCAACACTTGAATCAAGATATAAAACATTCCAGTCACCCCGAAAGTTCTCTCTTATCTTTATTCAGTCAATTCTCATCCCCGACAGCAACCACAATTCTGATTTCCATAAATACACATTATTTAACCTGTTCTAGAACCTATTATTTATTTATTTTTTGATTTTACTTTAAGTTCTGGCATACATGTGCAGACGTGCAGGTTTGTTACATAGGTACACATGTGCCATGGTGGTTTGCTGCAGCTATCATCCCGTCATCTAGGTTTTAAGCCCCGCATGCTTTAGGTATTTGTCCTAATGCTCTCCCTCCCCTTGTCCCCCAAGGGGACAGGCCCTGGTGTGTGATGTTACCCTCCTTGTGTCCATGTGTTCTCAATGCAGGACTTCTTATCAATGGAATTTTCTTCTGGCTCTGGCTTCTTTCATTAAGCACAGATCTTGATGTGCCATGGTGATTTGCTGCACCTATCAACCCGTTATCTAGGTTTTAAGCTCTGCGTGCATTAGGTATTTGTCCTAATGCACTATAATAGCACTGTAAAGCTACCCAGCATTAACCTTTTAAGTTAAAGACTGAGGGAGTCTTCACCTCTCTACAGTGAATCCCTCAACTAGATACAGGTATCGTCCTACTGCATGCAGGGCTTAAAACCTAGATGACGGGTTGATGGGTGCAGCAAACCACCATGGCACATGTATACCTATGTAACAAACCTCCATGTTCAGCACATGTATCCCAGAACTTGAAATAAAATAAATAAAAATAACAACAACAACAATGAAAAGAAAATCCATCCATGTTGCTGCATGCATAAATAGTTACTTTCTTAATTGCTGAGAAGCAGTCTATTGCATCATTGGCTTATAATGCTTTTTTAGCTTTTTATTTCAAAATAATTGTAAGTTTACATGAGAATTATAAAGACAGCATACAAAATTCCTGTATACTCTTTGCCCAGCTTCTGCTAACTTTAACAGAAGCATACATAATCAGGGTAGATTTATCAAAACTAAGAATTTAGCATTGGTATGTTGCTATTAACTAAGCAGCAAACAATTCATATTATACTAGTTTTAAAAAATTTTACTAGTGCCCTCTCTTTGTTCAAAGATCTAATCCAGTGTCCCATTTTACACTTAGTTGACATGTCTCCTTAGCCTCCCCCAACGTGTGATACTTCCTCAGTCTTTCCATGTCTTTCATGACTATGACACTTTCGAAGAATAGTGGTTAGGTATTTAATACAGTGTTTCTCAATTTTGAACTTGTCTGATGTTGTCTTATGATTAGCCTGACATTATAAATTATTGGGAAGAAGAACAGAAATGGAATATCTCCTTTGCTGTCACATTATATCTGGTTTACCTATCAAAATTAATTATTATTTGTGAAGCTAAATTTGATACTTACTTTAGATGATGTTTACCTGAATCCTCCAATGTAAAATTACATTTTTCCCTTTCTATACTTTATTAGAAGGGAGACACTAAGTCCAGTACATATTCAAGGAATGCGAATTAAGTTCCACCTCCTTTAGGGAGGAGTATCAGATATATTTAGAGTGTATGTTAAAACCACTACAGGAGTTAGTAAATATTTTGTGTTGAGGGGAGTATTTTGAGGCTATGCAAACAAAATGTTTCTCAAAGGTTTCCCTATTGATTGTATCATTCACCTGCGGATCTTGCCTGTGGCAATTATCACTGTGGTGTTCTAACGGTGCTTTCCTATTTCTCTCATTCTTTCTACATGTATTAGTCAGAATTATCGTACAAGGAATATCTGTCCATTTTCCCCATTTACTTAATTATTAAAACATTTATTAATTGCAGTATGGACTCATGGATATTTATTATTTGGGTTATATGCCAATAATATTGTTAATTACTGTATTTCTCACATTGTTTCAGTCTTGACAATTGGGAACTCTTTCAGGTTGGCTTTTGTATTATTTGGACATGCCCTTATCATTTAATTTTCAAGGCTCTTTTTTTATTGTTGGCCCAATAAGATTCTTCAAGTTGATCTTTTATTTCTCCTCTTCCAGTCCTGGAATCAGCCATTTCTCCAAGGGACCCTAGTTTCTTTTATTGAAGAATGGTATTTAGAATCAAAGATCTGAACAATGAATGTGCTGGTGACTACTAAGGTATGATTGTTCCCAGGAACTCAAAATATATATTTTAACACTATGCCACATATGCATGTGTATCAGTATTCATGTATCTAGCTATTTATGTATTTATGTTTATGTATGTGTATATATATGTGTGTCTATATATAAATATATATATATATATAAATTGATCAAAAATTTGCACTCTTATTAAAGACTAAAGACTGCCTTAAGATCAGGACAGGGCTTTAGTTATTTTGATAGATTTAAATATTATCTACTTTATCAACTTTCAATATTTTGTAATATCAGTGCTCTTCTGCCCTGATATACCCTCTAAAAATACGTATCAGCTAGAACAGTATTATCAATCATTGTATTCAACAGAAATGCCCAGCAAGTTTATAAAATTGCAGATCATCTGGCCTCACCCTTAGAATTCTGAATCAGTAGATTTGAGGAGAGGTGCAAGTATCTGCACTTTAAATAAGCACCACTGAAAATGCCCAGTCCCTTCATATCTGCCTGTGGAAATCCCACTTGTCCTCCAAGGCCAGGCTTAAATTATGCTACTCGTGAAGGCATCCCTGATCCATAACAGCCACTCATGGATCATGTGATCTTTCCTGCCCGACACTGTGGGACTGGAGCCATATGGAGAGCCATTGGCAGTAGGAATCAGGGTATGTGGGAAGAGAGCTGGAATGGAGCTGCCGAGTAGAACACGGGCAGAGGCTAGACATTTGGCACTGAAGTCTTGCATTGAAACAGAACTTTAGAGCTCCTTTAGTTCAATGTACAAGGGCTAGAACTGGACGAATTATAAAATATCCAGTACAATGCATTTGAAAGGTAAGAAGACTGAATGCCAACGTGATGGCAACCATAACCAAGGAAAAGGAAGCCGTGTCAGGTCAGGAAGCTGAGTTGGGAAGGATGGGGCAGGATGCAAGACCAAAGGGCTGGCAGTTGGATAATTGCTCTACAAATATTCAGAAGATAGAGGCAGTGAGTGACTGGTGGTAATAAACCTACTGAGGGGCTTTTCCTGGCTGAGAAGAGGAGAACAGGAAATAAGCAAACTAAACTTGTGAAGGTAGGAGATAGTTACATAAAAGAGGAGTGCGAGAAAGAGGTCACAGCAAGGAGAAGTGTGACACACAAGAGGATGTGCACCATGGGCCCAATGAGGAACTGAAAGAGCTGGGACTTTGCCCAAGTTCAGTGATGATATCCATGCTGTTTGCCCTGTCCAGCCATCCTCATAGTATAATGTTCCTTGTACCTGCTTGTGAAAATGCATGTTTCCAGGCCCAGTCTACAGTGATTCCCTATGACTCACTAGGTTCTCTCTGACTTGGAGAGGGGCCCATGATTTTGCATTTGTTGAAGTACCTGGTTCACTTTCAGCCACACTTTGAAAAACACTGCCTCTAATTCTTAAGTCATCTTTTCTAGCTGGGGTGTTGTCCCCTCCGAGTTTGAAAATTGAATCATCATGTTAAATGGAAATCTGAACACTCTACAAAATTTGATCAGTACTTTCAAAGCAGATGTTCATATAAATGTTAATTATATGTTTAGCCTCCATGACAAGTGGAGTTAAGCTGATAGTTTCTCTTATGACTGGGCCAACAGAGGAACAAAATACTTATATTTTTAATAAATCTGTCGACATTGCCTTTTAAAATATAATGTAAGCAAAGACATCAAAGAAATGTCAGCATCAGAGTTCTATTTAGTCAATGTATAAACCCCAACCATGTTTTGGAAGAAAGATTGGGTAATATGTTCTGGAAATAAATTTGTGGGGAAATGAAACAAGATAATCTATCAATTTAACAACTGCACACCTGTGGCATGGGTGTGGTAGGGTATAGCAATATTGACAATATCCATTGTTGGGACTTTCTTTTTTTCCAGAAGTACTAGGTGATAAAAACATGCTTCCCAGAGCTTTTTAGTAAGAATAGCCTTATATAAGCAGGAGGGAGGTATTTTAAAACATCAGTGTGTTCAAATAGCTTGCAATGACACATGAGAGCGGTAGTGGCTTTGGGAAAAGATTAGTAATAAAATGCGGATTCAAATCCAAATTCATCTGACTTTAAATTCACACTTTAAATTAATTGTTCTCAAACTTAGGAGGGTTTAAAAATCACCATGTGGCTTGTTCAACATACAGATGCTTAGGTTCTTCTCTTCCCACAATATCTGAATTTGTGGGTCTGAGTTGAGTCTCAACAATCAGTATTTTATAATAGTAGTACAAAATTTCTGTTGTTAGAGTCCTGTGGACAATAACTTGAGAAAATATGGACCATAGGACTGTGCAAAATAGTATACAAAAATTGGAGTATAGATTATCAACAGCTGGCTCTGGTAATATTGTTGTTCTCTGTACCAGCTATTTATCATGACAGCTCTGTTCCAAAGACACATCTCAGGGCACCTTCACAGCTGCAGAATTAGAGTCTCTTGGGTAGGACCATCTGTCTCTATTAGAAACAAAACTATCTATGTTATTCTGACCTGGAGGCAAGATTCAGAGAATGCATTTTTAAAAACAAAGAAATTCAGAGTGACACAGAATAGCAACTTTGCCTAATCTTAGAGAACATGGGAGAATATCTAAACAAAACAGCTTTGACTCCAGAGCTCTACCATTGAAGCATTTAAAATATTTCCCCTAATTCTAATGGAAACGCCTTAAGACTAAATTCATTAAAATTGTACATAGATCTATTTTGCCAGTCTGAACACAATTGCTCTTACAACCCTGGATTAGATAGAATCATCATGCTTTGCTTGTAGATTTGATGGAAAGTTCAATAAGCTAGCATATATAAAGCACCTAATTTATGGGTTATACTGGCAACTTCATAGCAAGTTTACAGTAAATGGTGATTCTTGTTGCTTTCAATCTTTCAGAATATGATTATTCAATTGTAGTAATTACTGGAAATTATGATGGCAGTTTGTGGTATCTGCCTGGGGTCACTTTAATATTATGAAAATACAACCTTACAACATCTATTTAGATAGAAGCCTAATTTTTCCTTTACTCAAGACTCTTGAGAATCTCAGCATTCCCAAGAAGGCTACTAATGCAAAAATATAAAAAAGTTACTACTGAAAAAAGAAAAGGAAGTAAAACGTTACTAGGTGTTCTCTAAAAGGAACTATGCATTTTAACCTGGCTCTTCTTTGGAAATATGATTTTAATTCTCGAGTTTTAAGGCATACTATTTTTTTTAACCAGAGGATTCATTAAGCTCAATGCTATATGGTGAGTTTGGTTGTTCTTCCTATTTCTTCTGAAGCGTCAGCAGTTTCAGGAGGGTTCTGAAGAAACCTACACTGGGAATCTAAAATGTTAAATGCCTGGAGTAAAAAAGAATATAACAAGCAAACAGAGTTGAGAAATTCTGGGAAATCACAGTTTCTAGTTTTTGAATGTTTCTCTTGCTCTAGTTAAGAATTAATTACAAGTACTGATTTTTTATTTTTGAGACAAAGTCTCGCTCTGTCGCCCAGGCTGGAGTGCAGTGGTGCAATCTCTGCTCATTGCAACCTCTGCCTCCTGGGTTCAAGCGATTCTCCTGCCTCAGCCTCCTGAGTAGCTGGGACTTACAGGCGCACCACCATGCCCGGATAATTTTGTATTTTTAGTAGAGACGGGGTTTCACCATGTTGGCCAGGCTGGTCTTGAACCCCTGATGATGTGATCCACCTGTCTTGGCCTCCCAAAGTGCTGATTCTTTTGACTTAGTATTGTCAGCTCATGGGTAAAGTAGGACAAGAAAGCAATGTCATATGGTGTAATAACAGAGAAATTTAGGAAAATAAAACAAGATTTGCAACAGGTGACTTAACATCAAAATTTGTCCATATCCCAAAGCTGGACTTTCAGATGTGTTTGGCAATAATCTATCATTTTTTTTCCTGTAAATACATTTGAGAGTTAGAACATAATAATAAAGCTATGAAATCGTCATCTTCAGGGCCAATCCCACCCCAAACAAATACCAAAGTAGACACTATCTTCATTACCTTCAGCAAGAGTATATTCACAGCAAAAACGGAAAGAAATGAATGATCATTTAGTTACAGCAGATGAGAGTTGTATACTGTGGCTAATAATGCAGAACAGGTAATTTGAGTTAATTTAAGTTAATAGAGAATGTATTTTAATATGGAGATGATTGAAAACCTTTTGAATCCTCTAAGGCTCATACGATTAGAAATATGCGATTTCCACCAAAGAAAGAAATGTATTTTATATTGGAATTTTGCAGTTCCTTTTTTATAATAGTTGTGTAAGTAGAAAAAGAAAAGTATTACAGTTTTCTCACTTGGTTTCTGAAATTTTATAGAAGTTAAAAAATACAGCTTTGGTAAAATGGCTGTGACTCTTCTAGAATTTCTATGGAAGGTATAAATTTTCTTTGATTGATATCTTTAGATTACTTTTTAAAAAGGACTACTTTATCCTGCTTTCAACATGACAAAGAACAATTTTGGAGAAAGAACAGCACAATGAGGTCTTTGGGAAATAGAGGACAGGAGTCCACAACACATTGTGGCTTTCTATTAGCATTCCTCTCTCACAACTACATCAAGTTTAAGCTTATGATTAGAAGTTTGAATTATCTTCTTCTACTTTCATACACACTTAATTACTATGATTGTCTACTATCCAATTGGTTGCAGTCCCTCTTATGTAATGAAACTTTGTATTTAAAGAGCTGAACCCATTATTTTAGAAACATCAGAACTCTACACATGTCCTTGGCCTTACTGGGTATGAGGTACTATGAAGAACCACAGGAATAGAAGCTGACTAAATAAAAACGTAATTTTATAGAAAAACATATTTTATCTATCTTGTTTTGACAGAACTCAGGTTCTATGTTCAGTGAATCATTTACTTCTTTATCAAAAGTATGCAGGAGAAGAATTATTTTTATATTTTTTATGCAACATGTTTCACCTTGAGTTTCTCTTGTCTCCTTGTTTTTAGTTATATTGCAATTGCCATGCAAATAATAGTGAGTTATCTGACCTATGTTAAGTGAATAGACATATTCCCTATAACCATTTTAGAGTTGGAGATATAATACAAGAAAGAGATATTGATTTACTTTTCACATTTCATTATGATGCCAAACTGAAACATTGATTCAGGAAGCTATTCCTTGTATAGATCAATCCAAAATGCAATATAATTAATCACAGAAAGTAGAGTTGGAACCAACATAATATTACCCAATTCAATGACAGGCAGGTTGATGCTGCTCTTTCCAGTATATACTTATGTTTTGTTCAGGTTAGCTGTCATTTCTTAGTTCTTATTATCTAAATTACTCCTTTACGCTTTCATAATCTACTACACCATAGATTAATGAGCTTTTAAATGATCTTTACTAGTAACTCCATTGATACTCCTTATGGTTTTTCAATAATGTATCTTATAGAAAGGTATGTCAATATAACCAGTATTATTAATCTACATATGCTCTTCACAATGAAACAGAAGTATTAGGTCTTAGAGATTTTAAATATTAATTACAGTACTAATCTTATCAGGGATATTTATATTTTAAAACCAAACGGTTTGGGAGGCCGAGACGGGCGGATCACGAGGTCAGGAGATCGAGACCATCCTGGCTAACACGGAGAAACCCCGTCTCTACTAAAAAATACAAAAAACTAGCCGGGCGAGGTGGCAGGCGCCTGTAGTCCCAGCTACTCGGGAGGCTGAGGCAGGAGAATGGCATAAACCCGGGAGGCGGAGCTTGTAGTGAGCTGAGATCCGGCCACTGTACTCCAGCCTGGGCGACAGAGCGAGACTCCGTCTCAAAAAAAAAAAAAAAAAAAAAAAAAAAACCAAACGGAAGAGCTTTTATGGTACATCACATTCTGAAACTGCTAGGCCTACTTCTATTCTGAACTAGAAAACATTTTATGAAATAAATGTGACTTATTTAAAAGTATAATGCTCATGGTAGTGACAGTTTCACCAGCAGATACTAAGACAATGACCCAAAAGGTAATGATTTGGTTCCTAACGTGATGGAGACATTAATGTATGTTTCTTTCCTCAGGATCTATTTGAACATTAAATATATATCTTATTTTGAAGGGTAATATAAGTGAGATATAATGACAGAATTATGTGTACATTACAATGCCCAGTGGAATTCTAGAAGTAACTTTTTACTTAGGAAAAAAAGTCAGTGAAACTGACAAGCTATTTAACAACCTATTAATATATGTAGATTTATAAGAAATGAAACCTATATGCCACTTAAGAAACTTTGTTCTTGAACTAGCAACATGGATTTAGCAAAAGAAAGACTCCATGAAAATATGTAAAAGTCAGTTTAATCTAAAAAGTGCTAATGTTACTTTTAAGTAACGTAAAAAGAAAACCTATCAGTCAAAAAAAAAAAAGTTGGAAAGATGGAAGATAGGAGACAGGGCAACATGCAACTCCCGTTTGGATTTAACGTTACCTAGAGCCAAAACGAATTTAGGGAGCCACACGATATATAAAAATAGAAGGAGCTATAGGAAGAGTGTTGTTGGCACTTCCAGTCTCCAGCTCAAGCCCAGGGAAGCCATCCCTGACATATCTCACAAGGGCCCTTGGGGAAGGCAGACAGAGAAATTAGAAAGGGATCACAGGGTTAAAAAAAAGATTCCAGCTGATTTTTTAAAATTAATTTCTATCGGGCACAAACTTTTTGAGCAGAATCCAGAGGATGAACAGGAAATGCTCCAGATAGGAGCACAAGAGCCACCACTGACATTGTGGGCAGAAGGGGAGGAGTGAGGCCTGAAAGCCATGCTTGCTTTCTGATCAGGGAAGCTTATGGCCTGGTGCAAAGTCTGAGTTCTGCACGCAGTCTGCCTCGATCTAAACTCAGTACTGTTAGGAAGGCACTGTGGGAGCGAGGCCAACCTTGCTGCCCATCCCCCATTCCTCACAGTGGCCACAGAAAGCCCCACTCAAAGAGAGCCTGAGCTCAGACCAGCCTAACCTACCCCACTTCATGGTATTTCTCTACCCATCCTGGTAGCTTAACACAGAAGACATAAATTTTTGGGAGTTTATGGCCCCACCCATTACCTGATAAAGCAAAATACCTACCCTGGCCAACATAGGGCAAATTTATATCCCCCTAATACTACGGCAGCTCGTACTCTCTTGAAAGTGCCACCTCCTGGCTAGAGGCCAAGCAACTCAGGCCATTACAGCAACTCATGACAGAATAACCTTACTCTCAGAAAGAACAAAAGAACAGCTAATACAACTGCCTGCAACATCCTGGCTACCCAGAGTTCCTGAGTCTGTCCAAGTGACAACTTCACTGCTAGAACCACCACCATTCAGGAAAGCCAGCACACTAAACATATCTAGAATCAGGGATTCTCACAGAATCTACTTCACTCCCCTGTCACCTCCATGAGAGGAGGTGCTGGTATGCACAGCTGGGAGACCTGAAGATAGATCACACCACAGAACTCATTGCAGACATTCCCCAGCACCAACTCAGAGCCTAGTAGCCCCGCTAAGTCACTAGACCCAGAAGAGCCATAATAATCACTGTAGTCTGGCTCTCAGGAAGCCCCATCCCTAGAGGAAGGCGGAGAGCATCACATCAAGAGATCATCCTTTGGGACAAAATAATCTGAACTGCAGACCTTGAGTTCCATACCTTCCACTGTAAAAGTCTACCCAAATAAGAAGAAAGCAGAAAAGTTATTCTGGTAATATGACAAAACAGGTTTCTATTAAAACCCCAAAAGATTACACCAGCTCCCCAGCAATGGATTCAAAACAGGAAGAAGCCTCTGAATTGCCAGATAAATAATTCAGAAGGTTGATTATCAAGCTACTCAATGAGATACCAGAGAAAGGGGAAAATCAATTTAAAGAAATTTTTAAAAATACAGGATACGGATGAAAAATTCTCCAGAGAAAGAGCTATTATAGAGAATAAACAATCACAACTTCTGGAATGAGAAAGACACACTTTGAGAAATATAAAATGCACTGGAAAGTTTCAGCAATAGACTAGAACAAGTAGAAAAAAGAACTTTAAAGCTCAAAGACAAGGTTTTTGAGTTAAACCAATCAAAGACAAAAAAAGAATTTCAAAAAATAAAGTATTCAAGAAATTTAGGATTATGTTAAATGGCCAAACCTAAGAATATTTGGTGTTCCTGAGAAAGAAATCTAAAAGTTTGGAAAACTTTTTTGAGGGAATAATTGAGGAAATCTTCCCATGCCTCGCTAGAGATCTAGACATCAAAATACAAGAAGCTTAAAGAACATGTGGAAAATTCAGTGCAAAAAGATCAGCACCTAGGCACATAGTCATCAGGTTATCTAAAGTCAAGGCAAAGGAAAGACTCTAAGGCATCAAGTAACCTATAAAGGAAAACCTACCAGACTAACAGCAGATTTCTTAGCAGAAACCTTACATACCAGGAGGGATTGAGATCCAATCTTTACCTCCTTAAACGAAATAATTGTCAACCAAGAATTTTGTATCCAGCAAAACTAAGCTTCATAAATGAAGGAGAGTTAAAGTCTTTCAGACAAACAAATGCTGAAAGAATTCGCCACTATCAAGCCCACACTACAAGCAATACTAAAAGGAATTCTAAATGTTGAAACAAACAAAACCTTGAAATACACCAAATTGAAACTCCTTAAAGCATAAATCCCACAGTGCCTATAAAACAATAACACAATTTAAAAAAAAGTTATTTAGGCAACAACTCACATGATGAATAGAACAGTATGTCACATCTCAATACTAATATTGAAGGTAAATGACTTTAATGCCCAACTTAAAAGATACAGAATAACAGAATGGATAAAAATCCACCAACAAAGTATCTGCTGTCTTGAAGAGACTCACCTAACACAGAAGGACTTACATAAACTTATTGTAAAGGAATGAAAAAAGATATTTCAGGAAAATGGAAACCAAAAGCAAGCAAGAGTAACTATTATTATATCAGGCAAAACCGATGTTAAAGAAACAACTGTAAAAAAAGACAAAGAGGGACATTATTTAATGATAAAAGGATTAGTCAAACAAGAAAATATCACAGTCCTAAATACACACGCACCTAACACTGGTACTCCCAAATTTATAAAGCAATTACTACTAGACCTATGAAATGATATAGATGATAACACAATAATAGCGGGTGACTTCAATATTCCACTGTAAGCACTAGACAGTTATTCAAGACCTAAAGTCAATATAAAACAATAGACTTAAACTACACACAAGAACAAATGGACTTAACAGATATTTACAGAACATTCCTACACAATAACAGCAGAATACACATTATTTTCATCAGCACATGGAGCATTCTCCAAGATAGAACATATGATAGGCCACAAATCAAGTGTCAATAAATTTAAGAAAATCAAAATTATATTAAGTATTCTCTCAGACCACAGTGGAATAAAACTGAAAATTAACTCCAAAAAGAACACTTAAAACTGTACAAATACATGAAAATTAAATAATCTGCTCTTGAATGCTCTTTGAGTCAACAATAAAATTAAAATAAAAATTTAAAAAATTCAACTGAATGATAACATTGACACAACTTATCAAAAACTCTGGGATGCAGCAAAAGCAGTGCTAAGAAGAATGTTCATAGCCTTGAATGCCTATATCAAAAAGTCTGTAAAAGCACAAATAGATGATACAAGGCCACACCTCAAAGATCCAGAGAAACAAGAACAAACCAAACCCAAACTCAGCAGAAGAAAAGAAATAACAAAGATCAGAGCAGAACTAAATGAAATTGAAACAAACAAATACAAAAGATGAATGAAACAAAAAGCTAGTTCTTGGTAAAGATGAACAAAATTGAATGACCATTGTTGAGATTAACCAAGAAAAGAGGAAAAACTATCCAACTAAGCTGAATTAGAAATGAAATGGGAGATATTACAACTGATATCACAGAAATACAAAAGATTATTCAAGGCTACTATGAACACCTTTACATGCACAAACTAGAAATATAGAGATGGTGTATAAATCCCTGGAAATATACAATTCTTCTGGATTAAATCAAGAGGAAATGGTAACTCTGAACAGACCAATAACAAGTAGTGAGATTGAAACCATAATTTTAAAATTGTAAACAAAAAAAGTCCAGGACCAGATGGATTTATAGCTGAATTCTATCAAGCATTCAAATAATTGTACTGATCTTACTGAAAATATTTCAAAATATAGAGAAAGAGGAAATCCTCTCTAAATCATTCTGTGAAGCTAGTATCAGCCTAATACCAAAACCAGCAAAAGACATAACCAAAGAAGAAACCTAGAGACCAAACAGCCCTGATGAACATAGATGCAAAAATCCTCAACTTAATAATAGCTAACCAAATCCAATAGCATATCAAAAAGATAATACACCATGATCAAGTGGGTTTCATACCTGGGATGCTTTAATGTACACAAGTCAATAAATGTGATATATCACACAAACAGAATTAAAAACAAAAATTATATTATCATCTCAATAGATGCAGAAAAATCCTTTGACAAAGTCCAGCATCCTTTATCATTAAAACCCTAAATAAAATTCCCATAGAAGGGACATACTTCAAGGTAATAAAAGCCATCTATGACAAAGCAATAGCCAATTATACTAAATGGGGAAAAGTTAAAAGCATTCCCCCAAAGAACTGGAAAAAGACAATGATGCCTGCTTTCACCTCTTCTATTCAACATAGTACTGGAAGTCCTAACCAGAGCAATCAGACAAAGAGAAAGAAATAAGGGGCATCTAAATCAGCAAACAGGAAGTCAAATGTTTCTGTTCACTGATGACATGATTATATACCTAGAAAACCCTAAAGACTTATCAAAAAAGCTGCTAAATCTGATAAACAAATTCACTAAAGTCTCAGGATACAAAATCAATGTACACAAATCAGTAGCACTGCTATACACCAACAACCAAGCTGAGAATCAAATCAGGAACTCAGTCACCTTTACAGCAGTTGTAAAAAAAATAAAAATATATATATACTTAGAAAGATACCTAATCAAGGAGATAAAAGATCTCTACAAGGAAAACTATAAAACACTGCTGAAATAAATCATAGATGACACAGAAAAAAATTGAAACCTATGCCATGCTCATGGATGGGTAGAATCAATATTGTGAAAATGACCATACTGCCTGCCCAAAGCAGGCTGCAGATTCAATGCAATTCCCATCAAAATATCATTATCATTCTCCACAGAACTAGAAAAATCAGTCCTAAAATTCATATAGAACCAAAAAAGAGCCTGAATAGCCAAAGCAAGACTAATAAAAATCTGAAGGCATCACATTACTGGACTTCAGACTATACTACAAGGCTATAGTTAACAAAACAGCATTGTACTGGTATAAAAATAGGCATGTAAACCAATGGAACAAAGTAGAAAACCCAGAAATAAAGCCAAATACTTGCAGCTGACTGTAATAATTTTGTCCATGAAACAAAGTTTTGATTTGCTTTGGCTGTAACCTGCCACATGAGGTGAGGTATGAAATTCTCCACTTGTGGTATTATGTTGCACTCAAAAAGTTTAGGAGTTTGGAGCATTTTGGATTTCAGAATTTTGGACTAGAGGCCCTCAACCTGCACTTATTACTTTCTTGCTTTTCTTTATAAGACTACGAAGTCTATAGTCTAAGACTACAGTCTTATCCCATAAGTGTTTATCCCTAAACAGTACAATTTAGTTTTACCTATTTTCATATTTCCTTTAAGTCTCAATCGTTAGGCTTCTATTTGCTTTTCTTTTTTCTCCTTGTAACTGAAGATACTGGATTATTTTTTTCTGTAATATCCTACAGCATAGATTTTGCAGATTGCATTCCCATAGTACACATGTTCCACTGTCAGGTATATTTCCCGTAGTTGATAGTATAATAAGAATTGTTCATGTATGTTTCCTAATATAATGAGATCTTCGATAATAATCAATTGTCTTTATAAATCCTATTCATAAATTTGTAAGTCTGTAAAATAATAGGATTTGCATGCATTGCAGGAGATTGGGAGATTAACCTAGGTCCCATAAGCCTGGACTAAGGAAGCATCAGTTATATTTTATGTTAGGAAAACGTTAACTTTTTTTCCATTAAAAGCTCCTTATGAAACTTTTGTATTCAGGGAGTATCACATGCCCACACACACATGGTCTCTGATATATGAAGAAAGAGAAAAGCCTGTGCAAATGACAGAAGCAGATGGCCTTGCTAAGCAATGTTCTACCTTCTCTATCTCAATTTCGCAATTAAAACCAACTTGAAGATACAACTGTTCATAAGTTAGACTTTCACACATTAATATGGTGCTTTTTTATTTGAAGAAATTTTAACTCGGCATGTGTTTGTGTATGTGTGTGTGTGTATGTGTTTGTGTGTTTGGTTGCTCTTTTTTCTTTTTTTATTAGTTAAATAAGATGACATAGAATAAATGTTTGAGTACTTATCCGAGACCTAGCTTAGAAACTTTATTAACAAAACCAGCTTTGTAGTCAGCTAGACTTAGTCAGGAAGTGCCATTTGTCAAGTCACTTAGCCTCTCCTGGCTTGAGTTTTCTGTCTGCATTATGAAGAGAAAAGTGTCTAAATATTATATTAAAAATGTGCATAGCAGAATACCTCACTAATAATATGATTGCAATAAACAATTGTTCACTACAATAGTCATAGTAGTGTGCTGAATATTAGAAAAGATTTTAAAAAGATATCATAACCTACAGTATATCGAGCAAGATGAGACTTGGATACAAAATCTGTATCAGATAGGATACAATAAAGTGGTAGTTGCTGAGAGCAGTTTTTACTATAGTGGTAAGATAAGAAGAAGTTATTATTAGATAAAGAAAATAACGAGAATAGCAACATATAGCCCCTCAAAAGCTGCAGAAATTAACACATTACTTAACTTGGGAGAAGCTAACAGGATGGAAAGTATATATATGTATAAAAGGAGCCATTAAAACAAGAGAAGAGATACAATCCAAGGACCATGAACTTTACGTTGCCCCCCATGCCCCAAAATAAAGCAACCATGCCATAAAAGGAAAATATGAGAAAAATGTTCTAAGTCATTCAGCTGTGTTGAATTTTTGACAGAAATAAAAAAATAATTTCCAAGTGTAAAGACCTGAAAATCTGAGCATATACTAACAATCAGAGCACCACAGGTCTTTAACTTCTGTGTTCAGAACTTAAAAATTGCCAACATGGGCCGGGCGCGGTGGCTCAAGCCTGTAATCCCAGCACTTTGGGAGGCCGAGACGGGCGGATCACAAGGTCAGCAGATCGAGACCATCCTGGCTAACCCGGTGAAACCCCGTCTCTACTAAAAAATACAAAAAACTAGCCGGGCGAGGTGGCGGGCGCCTGTAGTCCCAGCTACTCTGGAGGCTGAGGCAGGAGAATGGCGTGAACCCGGGAGGCGGAGCTTGCAGTGAGCTGAGATCCCGCCACTGCACTCCAGCCTGGGCGACAGAGCGAGACTCCGTCTCAAAAAA